>NC_026007.2:44779312-44824372 GCF_000442705.2 Elaeis guineensis | reverse complement strand
CCCTTCATGGCCCTTCACCTTTTGGTGAAAGCATCAGAAGAAGATATCCACTGCTTAGGAAATGGTTCTAGCCTAAAACCTCCCAAAAGGGTATGTCAGTGATCGATGTCACATGAAAGACAAAAGTTGGTCTCCAAAGACCTTTCAAGCTATATGTCTATCCACGAGACCTCACGAGTTTTTCTTCATAAATCATATAAGTTTGAATCATACTAAAATAAAGAAACTCAAGTAAAAAGTAAAATGGAAATTTTTATATTCTATATTCAGTTACAATATTTCAAGTTATAATGATCTAATAGCTACAAAAGAAATGAACTATGCATGAAATATGAGGAAGGTCCGCAGGCATAAGTTCGGCAACTGTATAGTCAACAGTGGAACTTTGGATGGCCGGCCTTGATGCTAGGGACACTAGAATCTCCAAAATACAGCATCTCCAGAAGGCCACATCTACCTTGAGAAAATGTGTGCGATTTGAGCCTTGCACTCCCCAAAGCCAACTTCAAAAGCAAGATCAGATATAAACACTATTGAGTCTTCGCCTTGGAACGGATGATGTCAATCAGGACTCCTTGCCAAGAAGTCATTTCTCAACAAACTTCTTTGCTCCTTCACTTTTAAGTAACTTAATATGAAGATCAGCTGCTTTCTTCTGCTCTCCTTTAAAGATTCAGGAGGTAACCATTAGCTCTCCATGCCGAAGTGGCCTGCTCTTAAGTTTGGCATTTTTCAACCCTCCTTCTAGTGATTTATCAAGGTTGTCAGAGTACTGTTCGCTAAATGAAGTTCATCCTAGAGAGCATTGATTCTAGCTGTGGAACCCATCTTGCCTCACTTGTGCCCTTGCAAGTCTATCGATTCTTCAATCAGCCCATGCTTTTCCGTGAGGTATTCCATGCAAGTCTTTTTCGAAGATGCCCTTAGACGGTCAACCTCGGCTAAAGTTTTATTGCAATTCTTCTTCATTTTTATTAGTTTATTTTTAGCCTCGACAGCCTCTTTTTCGTGCCCTCTCTACTCTTCCTTCAAGGCCTTCACTAGGTGTCACTGGAAGAGCCATGAGCACAGGCATGGATCCAGAATATTGATCAGACTAGAATGAAATATGTCCCAACAATCACCAACCAATAAAAACAAAAGGTAACTAAAATTTCATTCATTAACAAGAGTTTTACATCGATGGAAGAAGCAAAAGTACATCAAGAGGTAACAACGTCAGTCGAAGAAGCCTCTGAAAGAGGCTTGGTGCCAGTGGGTCGAGCTGACCTACCACTTTGGCGACATGAGTATCGATGCCTCTGAACTCTGATTAAAGAGAATCCTTTAAAGTTATCGGCTCAACTCGGGCTGCAACTTCAATCGCTGGTTTCACGTGCACCCCTTCACCGCCGACATTTTAGTGATCTCTCTCCATTCGAGCCTTCCTCGTACAGGAAGGAAGATCCAGGTCGGGGTAATGAGCAGCTATTTTCTCTCAGACCACCTCCTGCCCTAAAAATTATGCTTTGGTGGAGAAGTTGATCTTCTCCTTGGAGAACTCGAGGGAAGAATGGAAAGTTTCAATAGTAGTTCGACCAGCCTCTGCATGTTTGTTCTTCACCTCTAGGAGCTCAATTTCGACTTTTCCTCAACTCCTCTTCAGCCTTTTGGCATGCAAGATTCAGCCTCTCGAAGCATCATTTCAGCTGCAAGTTTACAGACTTCGGCAACATTTCTCAGTGCTTCAGCTAACTCCACAACTTCGGGCCGCTTCAGCAATTATGAGGTCAGCCTTGAGCTTTCTTATCTCCTTCTAGAGATGCTCCACCGCAGCTTCAACCTTTTTGGGCCTTGGCTGTGGACCCTTCAACCTCAGATCGAGCGCTTGCCAATTCAGTTTGAGCCACCATCATCTTATATGAAAGAGGGCAAGGTATTGGCCGGCCTAAAAAAAAAAAGAATGACTGAAGGCATGAGGAAAGAGGAGGGGGGAGCAAATATTAATCTATCCGAGTGAATGCTGTGATTGCATCTTTGGTTTGGGCAATATGGGTCATTCTTCCACTTAATTTGTATCAGCCAGAAGAAGAAAATTTTGGAGTTACCTATACGCCATCTGATGAATCCGAAAGCTAAGTCTAGGGTGACAGCTGTAGGACCTCCAATCTCTGAAGGGGGGGAGCTAGACTCCGAATCACTTGCATTTGACCTGGGAGGTGAACTCAGAATCGGTGCATCCATTGAGACTTCAAGAGTAGGAGTGGTGTGAAGAAAAAAATCTGACTCAAATTGATTGCCAGGAAGAAATTGAATAGATTTTGTTTTAAAATTTTCATAACTATTATGATTACCTTGATGCATGGTGGAGACTTGACCAAGGTTGCTGAAATTTTTGGAATCAGTTGCTTCATAATATCTGGATGGACAGATCCTCCACTTTGCATTCATATCAGGCACTATAGGTAAGATGGATGAATACCTTGGGGCATTGCTCTTTCAGAAGGGAAGCAAGGGAGGCCATCAAGATCTGATCTCACAACAGGGACCCTTCAGATGGCAGTGGTTCATGTGGGAAAGGATGCTTCCATGCCAATTAGCGCCACACCATGAAAAAGCTCCCATGCTTAGGAAGGAAGAAATTGATGCCAAAATTCAGACAGAACTCTCTTCACGTGAATTACCATCCTCCAAAGATCCTCTCCCCCAAAATTAGCACCCTCCCTTTGTTGCCAGCTATGAACCCAAGAGGGGGGTGAATTGGGTTTCTAAAAATTTTAGAACTTAACTAATGACTTATGAAAAATATTCGTCAACAGCTAAATGAATGAGGTAAACTTAATTCAAGACTAATTCCAAAAGCAAGAATGCAAGAAAATAATAAAGAGTCAAAGAGAAGCAATTATGCACATCACAAACAAAAGGATTTATAGTGGTTCGGTGCCAACCTTGCACCTACATCCACTCTCCAAGCTCCTTCTTGGGAATTCCAATCCACTGATCTTGTATTCAACCCGAATACAAATGTCGAACTCCTGACTCTAGCTATCCCAAGCTAGACCACTTATTTTTCGGGTACAGCCAACCAATACACTCCGATTCCAGGTTCGGATCAACCTTCTCTTGTTTTGGAACCCCTCCAAAAAAAAAACAATCACTCAAACTGAGTAAAATAATTTATAGCACAAATAAGTACAAAAAAGCTCCTTTAATGAGCGAATATAACTTTAAATACACTTTACTCAAAGAAGAAGACCCTTTTTGGATTTCCTCAAGGTGGATGGAGACTTGATTGAGCGCTTGAGGAGTTGGTAAGCTTGGATTGAAGGCTTCTTGAAAGATTTAAATGAGCACTTGCTTAGGCTGAAAAGTTGGCTTGAAAACCTTTTTTCAAAATCTCTCTTTTGAATCCTTTCTCTTTTCTCTTTTAAATCTCTTTTTATCTCTTCTTTGTTTTCCACTATTTGTCCTTTTATAGCTTTAAGAAATAGAGGAAAATATTCTAGACTGAAAAAGAGCCGTTAGACCACTTAAATGAGCATTAAAAGTACTTAAAACGGGTTAAAAACTAGCCGTTGCAGAAAAATTCCATCACAGGGGTGACTCATGGGGTCGACTCATGTGGGTCGACCTCTGGGCGACCTCAGGGTAAATACCAGAAAAAGGTTCTGTAATTTTTGCCTAAAAACTGCAGGGGTCGACTCATGGGTCGACTCATGCTTTGAGGATCGACTCATGGGGTCGACTCACAGGTTGTGCCAACAAAAATTCTGCGTGCCAATCAGCTATTGTGCCATGAGTTGACTCATGGGTCGACTCATGATTTCAAACATACATAACTTTCAAAATATAAGTCCAAAATAATAAAATTTTTATCAATGGATCACAAATCTTTTGTTCTATCATTTGATACTATCAAATCAGAGTTTTGGTAAAATTACAATTTTGCCCCTGAAGAGCAATAGTCTTTTTCAATGAAAATTATTGGTACCCCTTCAACTGCTTTGTAATCATCAAAATCAATCTAAGGAGCAACAATCTTCCCTTTTTGATGATGACAAAACACTTGAACAAAATATCTATGTGAATCATGAATTTCAAAAGAATACATTATAAGTGATTGAGATAAAAGTAGATTATTTCTTTAAATGGGAAGATTGATTCTTGGATGTATACAATGCTCATTTGCATAAAAAGTTTGCCCATTTGCTTAAAGATTTGAAAATTTGCTCATTGATTATGTATTTTGGTGTTAGAGTAGAAAATTTATTTTTTTATCAGAGCAATTGTATCTTGAAAATTTGCTCATTCTCATTTGATTATTTAGTTTTTTAGTATCAGAGCAAAAATAATTAAGTGTACCAATGCATGTCTAAGAATTAATTATAAAGTATATCAGAGCATGTCAAATTTAAGATGTATCAAAGCAAGTTAAATTTTAAAGCATATCAGAGCATGTTTAAGGAGTAATTTTAAAGGTTGCTCATTTTCATTGTACGTAGCAATTTACTCATTGTATTTTGTATTTTTTTTTTGATATTGTTCATGTTTAATTAATTTTACTTTTGATATTGTTCTTTAATTTCTCCCCAATTCATTCATTTTATTTTCAAGTCTTTTAATAATTTATAATTTTGCTTTTGATTTCTTTTTCTTTAATTTCTTCCCCTTTTTGACATCATCAAACATTGTTAACTCCCCCTCTTTTTCTGAATACGTTTTCTCTTAGTGTTTCTTCAAACTTCTAGTGCTAATCATTAATGTTTGCTCCCCCTGAATACAGTAATCATTAACCAAAATATGCATAGATTACCATAGATATTAATTATCAACAAAGAGAAGATATATATCAAGAGATGATTGACATCATTACAAAGAGTAGATATATTAAAAGATGATTAAAAACATAGTTGTTTCAATACATATTTCATATCATAAAAGTCAGCTAGCTAATGTCATTACATGGCCCAAAATACAGATCCTAGAAAGAACAAGAGACTAACACCTAGGATCTAGTAAAGCTCATGACTAGATGGATCGGAGTTATCAGAGATAGGGTGAGGAGATGATGGATCTCGACAAGAGCACGTCCTCTACTCCGTCTGCCTCTGCCATGAGTGGAGGTGCTGGCACGAGCAGGTGAGCGAGATGAACTAGGAGGCTGAGAACGTTGAGAGGCCAAAGATTGGACTGAAAGAGTGAGTCTAATGGAATCAAGAACATTCAGTGCTCTCGAAAAGACTGAAGCAGAGCAGTGAACTGAGTAGATGCATGCTCACTCGAGCCTCTGATCTCTCTCCTCAATAACTCATAACCACCCTCCAATGCACCTCTAAGCCTGCCAGCCTCTGCAGTAAGGTCTGTGACCTCAATAGAGCTCTCCTATGGCTGAGGATGGCCAAAGCTAAAACTTGCCCCTGCAAGTCAAGAACTCTCCCAGTCAGTCTCCAAATGCTGTCCTCGAGCTGCTGAATCCGAATAGACTGATCTAAGATCAACTGAAATACAGTGGAGATATGGGGATCAAGGTCTGATCAGATGAATCTAATGATGTGGATCCCGGTGCAAATGCAGAAGTGCTCCACTGACGAGAAAGCAAGGAAGCCACACGCTGAGAAATCTGCTCATCTGATCATCAGCCAATCTGAACTTTGAAGGAGGTGTTCTGCTCTCTGGCTGATGTACTAGTGTGTACCTCCTGGCAGAATCTGAAGGGCCAGCCTCTGGGTCTGAAACAAACTGGATATCTGGAGATGCTGCCCTGAAGTCATGGAGAGGAGATGAGGGACCTTCTTCTTCAGTTCTGTCTTCTACTCTGTCCTCAGCTCTCTCCTCAGAACCCTTGATCCAACCACCATCAATTTTAGTAAATCTCATGCCGTGCAGAGTGTGTTGGTTGATGGTATCTGCGTGAGAAAGCTTAGCAGATGCCTCCCCTTCAAAACTGACTCCAAACCTCTTGAAAACTAGTGTGAGAGCCATACCAAAAGGTAGATGTGCCTTGGATCTGTTCAGTGTCTCTCTCATGGCCTCAATCATTAAAGCAGGGAGGTTTAAGGGGGTTTGAGTGATCACATGAAACATTATACAAATATCTCTGCCAGAAAGGAGTCATGCCTACCACTCCTAGGGAAGAAGAGCTTTGTCACTAATTGATGTAAGATTCTCATTTCAATTGACAAAATTTTGGCTTCCAATTTATTCAAACTTCCCGAGTAGGTTCCTCCTAGAATTACACTGATCCCTCTTCCTTCACTGGGAGTTCCATGTAAGAATATCCCTCACAGGGCAAATGTAGTATCTCTCCCAAAATAATAGGATCCAGACAGATATCAACTCCCTTAACTGTAGAAGTCACTGTTCCATTGCCATAATGTAGATTTTGATAAAATTCTCTAACCAGGTCTACAAAAGTAACTTTCTTGAGAGAGCAGTAAAAACCCCAACCCTGATTTTTTATCTTTGTCCCAAAGGAGAAACCTTCTTTTTCAAAGAATCTAAAATCCACATTCTTTCTGGTTTCAACCTTCCTTTCAGATAGAGGGATTTTGCTAGGGCTAAGGGGAGACTGAGAGGGACCTTGAGCTGACACTGAAGCTGGAATGGGAGCAGTGGAGGACTGAGCAGCTTGCCTTTTCCTGCGGATGCTTTCTTCCAGCTCACGGACTGATTTTCTTCTTTGAGGGAGCTTCATTTTTGGGGCGATTCTTACCACAAGAGCAGGCAGGAAGACTAGGAGGATCAAATGGATGAGTAGTAGGAGGGTTACAAGAGGATGGAAAGGGATTTTGGCGGAGAGAAGAGATGGTTTTGAGAAGAACGGTGGAGGCTAGGGCACGCTCCAACCGCTTCAATCAAAGGAGAAAGATGCGAAAATCTCCTTTCCCAGGCGGTGATTTGAGGTGGAGAGGAGAAGGGAGAATGTTCTTGAGCTAAATCTTTAGTTTTGGAGAGAAAGAAGATGAGGATGACGGGTCTTGGAGGGAGGAAGACGAAGAGAATGAGGGGTCAGCTCATGAACAGGTTTAAGATGAAAAGGAATGAACCCGTGGGATATTGGCCGAAAATTACAAGTTTGCCAATGGGTCGACCCTAGGGGGTCGACTCATGAATCACAAAAATTCAGAAAAAATATGAATAAATTCCAAAAAAAATTTAAAATTTTGGGAGAAGGAATTTTGCTCAAAGATAAGTTGTGAGAATGATAATCTTGAGCTTTTAGGACCAAGAGAGATGATGGAAATTGATCTCAAATCGATTCCTTGGAAATGAAGAAACACTTAGGCATAAGGATCAAGAATTCTTAGATTTCTCCTAATTTCACAGAATCTATCCTCGCTAAGGGCCTTTGTAAAGATATCAGCTAATTGATTTTCAGTGCAAACATATTCAAGAGTTATATCTTTGTTTTGAACATGTTCTCTTATAAAATGATGTCTTATTTCAATATGCTTAGACCTTGAATGTTGAATTGGATTTTTAGTTAGATTTATGGCACTTGTGTTGTCACATCTTATGGGTGTTTCATTAAGTTTGATTCCAAAGTCTTCGAGTTGTTACTTAATCCACAAGATTTGAGCACAACAACTTCTGGCTGCAATGTATTCGACCTCAGCCGTAGACAGTGCTACCAAATTTTGTTTCTTGCTAAACCAGGAGATTAGGTTAACTCCAAGAAATTGGCAAGTTCCACTTGTGCTTTTTCTATCTAATCTACATCCAGCAAAATCAGCATCTGAATATCCTAATAAATCAATTTGTGAGTCCTTAGAGTATCATAACCCTAGAGTTTGAGTACCATTCAAGTATCTAAGGATTCTTTTAACAGCATTCAAATGAGATTCTTTAGGATTAGATTGATATCTAGCACACAAACAAACACTAAACATGATATCAGGCCTACTTGCAGTTAAATATAATAAAGAGCCAATCATACCTCTATAGTATTTTAAGTCTACACATTTACCTTCATCATCCTTGTCAAGCTTACATGAGGGGCTCATGGGTGTGCCAATCGGTTTGGAGTTCTCCATTCCAAATCTTTTGAGTAGTTCCTTGGTGTACTTGCTTTGGGTGATGGAGATTCCCTCTTTTGTTTGTTTGATTTGGAGTCCGAGGAAGAAGGTAAGTTCTCCCATCATGCTCATCTCGAACTCCCCCTGCATGAGCTTAGCAAAGTCTTGACAAAGAGATTCATTAGTAGACCCAAAAATTATGTCATCAACATAAATTTGTATTACTAACATATCATTTTGATTTCTTTTAATAAAGAGGGTTGTATCTACATTACCTCTTGAAAAACCATTATTTAGTAAAAATTTGCTTAGCCTATCATACCAAACTCTAGGTGCTTGTTTTAATCCATATAAAGCTTTATTTAATTTAAAAATATGATTAGGAAAAGCATGATTTTCAAATCCTGGAGGTTGTTCTACATAGACTTCTTCAGCAATATATCCATTCAAAAATGCACTTTTGACATCCATTTGAAATAATTTGAATTTCATAAAGCAAGCATATGCAAGTAGAAGTCTAATGGCTTCTAATCTAGCAATAGGTGCAAAGGTCTCATCAAAATCAATTCCTTCTTCTTGATTATAATCTTTAGCAACCAATCTTGTTTTATTTCTTATTACATTACCATGTTCATCTAATTTGTTCCTAAAGACCCATTTTGTGCCAATTATTGAATAATTTTTAGGTCTTGATACTAAAGTCCAAACATTATTTCTTTCAAATTGATTAAGTTCTTCTTGCATTGCATTAATCCAATTATGATCATTTTCAGCTTCTTCAATAGTTTTTGGTTCAAGATGAGATACAAAAGCACAATGATTAAATACATCTCTAAGTGAAGAATGAGTTTTTACCCCATGCATAGGATCACCAATAATTAACTCCTTAGGGTGATTGTGAACATACCTCCATTCTTTGGATAGGTCATTTGTACCTTGAGGTTGTTCTTGAATTTCTTCACCTCTCTCATCTTGTTTGTCTTCTTGTTCCTCGTCCTCTTGAGTTGTTGAATCTTTCAGAGTGATCTCCTTCATTCCTTCTATTAGAGGATCTGCATCATCAACACCTCATTCTTTCTTGAAGGAAGATCGTTAGATTCATCAAAAATAACATGTATGGACTCCTCTACTACTAAAGTTCTTTTGTTAAAAACTCTAAAAGCTTTACTAGTGGAGGAGTAACCAAGAAAGATCGCTTCATCTGATTTTGCATCAAATTTACCAAGTCTTTCTTTGCCATTATTTAGTACAAAACATCGGCAACCAAAAACATGAAAATATGCAATATTCGGTTTTCTTTCTTTCCAAAGTTCATAGGGGGTTTTCTTTAAAATTTGTCTAATCAAAGCACGATTTAAAATGTAACATGCTGTGTTAATTACTTCCGCCCAAAAATATCTTGGAAGGTTGCTTTCACAAAGCATGGTACGGGCCATTTCTTCTAAGATTCTGTTTTTCTTTTCAACTACCCCATTTTGTTGGGGTGTTCTAGGAGCAGAGAAGTTATGGCCAATTCCATTTTCATCACAAAAGTTTTCAAAGTCTTGATTTTCAAATTCAGTTCCATGATCGCTTCGAATATTTTGAATTGAAAATCCTTTTTCATTAGTGACTTTTCGGTAAAATTTAGTGAAAATATGAAAAGTTTCATCTTTGTGTGCTAAAAAGAAAATCCAAGTAAAACGAGAGTAATCATCTATAATTACAAAACCATATCATTTTTCTCCTAGACTAGTGGTTCTAGTTGGTCCAAATAAGTCCATATGCAAAAGCTCTAAAGGTCTAGAAGTTGAAACAATATTTTTGGATTTAAATGAAACTCTTGTTTGTTTACCTAGTTGGCATGCATCACAAATTCTATCTTTTTCAAACTTCAGTTTAGGCAAGCCAAGAACTAATTCTTTCTTAATTAATTTTGAAAGAGAATGCATGCTAATGTGTGCAAGTCTACGATGCCAAAGCCAACTAGTCTCATTAACTTTAGCATTCAAGGATACTAGGCATTGCATGTTTATTTTGGCTAAATCATTTAAATCTACCATATAAACATTGCCATGTCTATGTCCAATAAATTTAATGCCATCGTTAATAGGACTAGTTACAATGCAAACAGATGATTCAAAAACAACTTTATATCCTTTATCACAAAATTGACTAATGCTTAGTAAATTATGCTTTAAACCATTAACTAACAAAATATTTTCAATGTATTTGGAGGGAGTGATACCAATGTTACCTATACCGATGATCTTTCCTTTGCCATTATCTCCAAAGGTGACCATCCCTCCATCCTTAGCATCAAGCGTGATGAATTGTGATTCATCACCAGTCATGTGTCTCAAGCATCCACTGTCAAGATACCATTTCCTCTTTCCTCCTTGGGATGCTAGACACACCTGCAAGCAAAAGTTAAAATTTTATTTTAGGTACCCAAGCTTTCTTGGGTCCTTTTTGGTTAGTCATAATGGTTCCTTTTGGAACCCATATTTTCTTTATAGTTGAGTTTGCAGATTTGTTAAAGAAGCAAGTGTATGACTTATGTCCTACTCTACCACATTTAAAACAAGTAATATTGATAGACTTGTTACTTAAAGAGTTTACATAAATATTTTTCAGATATTTTTATTTCTTCAAGGGGTTATAGCCAAGTCCAGCCTTATCATATATGGCTTTTTGATTATCAAGAATCATATTGAGTTTATTTGAACTCAAGGTGAACTTTTCTACTATTGGTTTCAGCTTGGCAATTTCATTCTTTAAGCTTTGATTTTCTTGAAGCAAGGTGGATTTTTCAATTGAAAAGTTTTCAGCTTGTTTCAATAAAGATTGATTTTTCAATTTTAGCTCTTTGTTCTTCATCCCTAGTTTCTTTAATTCATCAACTAAATCATAGAATGCTTCATGTAATTCTTCAAATGTAAAGTCACTAGGGGTTTCGGAAATTACCTCATTTTCGTGTGCCATAAGGCACAGGTTGGCTTGTTCGGTTGAGGTTTCCTCATCGGAGCTTGAGTCATCACTCGCACTCCATGTGGCCATCATGGCCTTCTTCTTGAACTTCTTGGGACCGTTCTTCAGTTGAGGACATCTAGATTTGAAGTGTCCTGGCTTCTTGCACTCGTAGCAGATAAGAGGTTGGTCTTTCTCTTTTTCTTTGCTTTGTTCTCCTTTTGTGAATGGCCTCTTCCTCATCCCCTGTTTCCTTTTTCTCAAAAATTTTTTAAATCTTCGGGTGATGAGTGCCATCTCTTCATCCTGTTCTTCATCTTCAGTGTCATCAGTTTCTTCATTAGGAGGAGCTGTGGATTTGAGGGCAATGGTTCTTTTCTTTTTGACTTCTTCCTCTTGATGTTGCTTCATGCTTAGCTCATGAGTCATCAAAGATCCAAGAAGCTCTTCTAGAGGTAGAGTGTTCAAGTCCTTGGCTTCTTGGATGGCAGTCACTTTGGCTTCCCAAGTTCTTGGCAAGGACCTGAGAATCTTTCTTACAAGCTCACTGTTAGTATAGGACTTACCAAGACTCTTTAAACCATTAATGATATCAGTAAAACGAGTAAACATTATAGTTATGGACTCATCATACTCCATTTTAAATAATTCATATTTATGCACAAGCATGTTTATTTTAGACTCTTTTACTTGATTGGTTCCCTCATGGGTTACTTCTAACCTATCCCATATTTCTTTAGCAGATGAACAAGTAGAAATGCGATTAAATTCGTTTGCATCAAGAGCACAATAAAGAACATTCATTGCTTTAGCATTTAATTGGGCCATCTTCTTATCAACCTCATCCCATTCTTTCTCGGGTTTGGTTGATTCCTCACCATCTATAATTTTAGTGGGTGTGTGAGGACCGTTCACTATGATACTCCACATATCATAGTAGAGTGCTTGTATGAATATTTTCATCCGAGCTTTCCAATAGGTGTAATTAGACCCATTGAAAAGTGGAGGTCGGTTGGTGGATTGCCCCTCGGCAAGAGAAGTGCCGATGTGGGTTGCCATAGATCTTTGGCTCTTTGATTGTTTAGATCAAAGAAGGGCTAGAGCACCAGGCTCTGATACCACTTGTTGCCCAGCTATGCAACCCAAGAGGGGGGGTGAATTGGGTTTCTAAAAATTTTAAGCTTAACTAATAACTTATGAAAAATGTTCGTCAACAGCTAAATGAATGAGAAGAATAAACTTAATTCAAGACTAATTGCCAAAAGCAAGAATGCAAGGAAATAATGAAGAGTCAAAGAGAAGCAATTATGCACATCACAAACAAAAGGATTTATAGTGGTTCGGTGCCAACCGTGCACCTACATCCACTCCCCAAGCTCCTACTTGAGAATTCCAATCCACTGATCTTGTATTCAACCTGAATACAAATGTCGGAAACTCCGACTCTAGCTATCCCAAGCTAGACCACTTATTTTTCGGGTACAAGCCAACCCAATACACTCCGATTCTAGGTTCGGATCAACCTTCCCATGTTTTGGAACCCCTTCAAAACAAAAACAATCACTCAAACTGAGTAAAACAATTTATAGCACAAATAAGTATAAAGAAAGCTCCTTTAATGAGCGAATATAACTTTAAATACACTTTACTTAAAAGAAGAAGCCCCTTTTTGGATTTTCTCAAGGTGGATGGAGACTTGATTGAGCGCTTGAGGAGTTGGTAAGCTTGGATTGATGGCTTCTTGAAAGCTTTAAATGAGCTCTTGATTAGGCCTGAAAAGTTGGCTTGAGAAACCCTTTTTCAAATTCTCTCTTTTGAATGCTCTTGAATGCTCTCTTGAATGCTCTTCAAATCTCTTTCTATCTCTTCTTTGTTTCCCACCTTTTGGATCCTTTTATAGCTTTAAGAAATAGAGAAAAATATTCTAGGCTGAAAAAGAGCCGTTAGACCACATTAAATGAGCATTAAAAGCACTTAAAACGGGTTAAAAACTAGCTGTTGCAGAGAAATCCCGTCACAGGGGTCGACTCATGGGTCAACTCATGCCTGGGGGTCGACTCATGGGTCGACCTCTGTGGTTGAATACCAGAAAACAGGGTTCTGTGATTTTTGGCCTAAAAACTGCAGGGGTCGACTCATGGGTCGACTCATGCCTTGAGGGTCGACTCATGGGTCGACTCACAGGTTGTGCCAAGCCAAAAATTCTGCGTGCCAAACAGCTCATTGTGCCATGAGCTGACTCATGGGTCGACTCATGGATTTCAAACATGCATAACTTTCAAAATACAAGTCCAAAAATAATGAAATTTTCGCCAATGGATCACAAATCTTTTGTTCTATAATTTAATACTTTCAAATCAGGGTTTTGGTAAAATTATGATTTTTCCCTTGAAGAACAATGGGTCTTTTTCAAATGAAAATTGTTAGTACCCCTTCAACTGCTTTATAATCATCAAAATCAATCTAAGGAGCAACACCTCAGATTTCTATTACGCTGTATCTAGACAGCTGTTTGGATAGGCAAAATGATTTCACAAACAGTTTGAAAGTTTATGGACATAAATGAGATTTATGCCCTTAGTTACAGGATTTATTAATATCCTTACTGAATGAAATTATGCACATGTGTTCACCTTAAATTGGGCCATTCTAAGAATCCAGAGACACGTTTAGGTAAATGGAAGGTCAAAACTTATTATCATGATTAGGAGTATAAATTACAAAAACCCTCCAAATGTTCATATTGAGTACACTTATATCTAATCATTTATAGAACATACACTTATACCTAGTTAAATTAACAATGATAGTAAAATCCTTTACCTCATGTGAAAGTCAAAATTACTTTTGATTGGAGAGAAGAATACACATATTTTTTTTATGAGTTAAAGTATTCAATAAAAATAAATTTTAGAAAAATAAATATAAATTTTTCAAATTATTGAATGTAAGTGTAATGTACCCTTATTTTAGAAAAATTTTTATAATTTATTCTTATTATTATTATTTTCTTCGAGCATGAACTTTTTGACGAAGTACTTTTTTTTTTAATCAGATCTTAGTCTTGAATTGAACTAAATGCAAGCTTATTTCCATTGGTTTGATATTTTTGAGCTGCGCTAATATGGTCTTGTACCGAGCTTAAATTAAGCTTTCACCTCAGAATTAGTCATCCTTTATCTAGGCATTATAAATAAAATATTAGTTTTCTAGAGCTACTATTTCATTTATTTGAAAAATATGGGCAGGATCCTAAAAAAAACAAACTACTTAACTGTGTGCCTCAAATATTTCGCAATTGCCTACATGTAAAGCCCACTAGAGACTACCCGAAGGCTCTCTTATGGCTTCTCCAGCCCTACCGCCGCCCAATAAAGACTGCATCACTCAAGCCAATGAAACATGCAAAAAAAATTCTACCCAACCAAATAAAAATTGTGTATAGTAATAAAAAATTTTCTATTCATACCTAATTAAATCTTTCCCACCTTGTATGAGAAATACAACAAGTATCATGTCTATTGTCTACTACAGTTAAACAAGTGGATCCCAACACAGCGATGCAAAATATTCTAGCAAATATGATGATGTTAGTTGGGTCAATTTGGCATGTGGCACTATAGGCTAAATTTCTTGTATTGGGCTAGGGTTGGACCTTGAGCTCTTATCCAGTGTGAATCAAGCACAGACCTGGCTAAAATAATGGAGGTTTAGGCTCATACCAATTAGTATGTTGGCCAGCCATGCTTGCCTACTAACATTTCTAGGTATACATACGTTGCTGCCGATTCTAGATCGATGACATGGACTATTTCCATGGGTGGATCTGTAAGGAAACAAATAAGATCAGAGAGTTTGCCAGAGTGGCTTTGGTTGGACCCTCTGATGCTTTAGTCAAAAAAAAAATTTTAATAGGAGGCTTTGGCCTACAAACCAAAAATAGAGTTAATGAAAAAGTCTAGTCCTTCAAAAAGAGGAAGAAAGAAACTATGGAACCACCACTAGGCAACCTAAGTGATTGTTTATTAGGAGAACTTAATGGATTGGTCCTAGAGAAAATTTTAGTATGACCGAGTTTAAGAAGATCTTTGGAAGCTCTCCAACTATAACGGAAGTACTGAGGCTTGCTCTCCCTGCACAGAACACCAAATGGCTCAGATCAGCTCAAATGATCATTTTTTTTTGCCTGGATCGGCGGACATGTGTCATATCTACTCCTCCTCCAGATCATGGTTAATAGCGCCTTTGGGAATTAAAGCGAGATGGTTCATCCTACTGAACATTCTCATTAAATATGGTCCTTCGCTCGAATCAAGAAACATAGCTTAGATTTAGAAGTGGGATGGCAAGTGTTATGGTGGAAAATGGGCCAATGACATAGCCCAATTGGTCTTACTGAGAGCTGATGTGGTGCTCCGCATGGCTAAACTAAGCTGATCTTGGTCAAGTTGAGAAGGTAGATGAGCAGACCAGAAGACCATCGAGGTGAGGTCACATAGCTCGAGCATTCTTTCGACTCAACATCTGTCTTGTGCCGACCTAAATCCTCTTATCTCGATTAGTGCTTTTTTCTCACCCTATATGGAAGAACATTCCTTCCATCAGGCCAGGATATATTAAGGTTATTATAATAATCTTCGATGATTTCATTGAATCTTCAAGCCATTATGGCACAATCCTAGGTGATTACAGCATGACTCCAAGCTATCAAGATCTAATTCAAAGAATATTTGGAATCTTGCAGCTATAAATAGGCTATGAACCTCTATAAGAAAGTTACAGGTCCTTTAATGACTAAAGCATCCCCAATACTGGTATTACTAAGCCCCCTGTTATTTTTATCCTCTTCTTTTTCCTCATCCCCATTAAAAAACTCACTTTGACTTAAATATTGGAGGATCCGACTAAAATTACTTTGATGAGCTCTTTGATTTTATTTATTATCTTGTAGATCTACTAAAGCAGTCCACTTTATCGATTCGGGATGACCAGTGTCACACCTCCGATCCGAGATCGCGAGCCGAGAGTCATGGCAACCACCGTATATTTATGAAGACTCTCACCATAAATTTATAAGGCATTCCAAACACGATATCAATGCATCACAGTAAAATTAATTAAAAATACTAAAAATAAAAAATTTAGATTTATTAACTAAACCAGTAATATTCAAATTCAAATATCTTATACCAAATAAGTTTCTCAAAGTAAATAACAAAACATATCTAAATTCAATGAAGTTGATAGCTCTTCTCTATAAGTATGCAAGGCATTCCAAATATGATATAAATGCATCATGACAAAATTAATTAAAAATATTAAAAATCAAAAACTTAAATTTATTAACCAAACCAATGATATCCAAATTCAAATATCTACATCAAATAAGTTTCTCAAAGCAAATAACAAAATAGATTTAAATTCAATGAAGTTGATAGTGTCAAGTCTCACCTTTAGAACTCTCTCTCCAAAAATAATTTTCATGTTCGTAATCAATTATCTAAATTTAAAAAATAAAAGAAAGAGGTGATGAGCTTGATAGCCCAGTAAGTAATGAATATCTTAACTAGACATTTTAGATATTATCATAAGATATAATATTCAAAATCAATACCATGAATAAATATAAAAATATATTTTATGCTTACTTATATAAATCAAATATTTTTAAATATTCATATGCATACATAATCATAAATTTAATTTAAGATAAAAATACATATAACTCAATAGCCTTAACTATAACCATACTTATCTTCATGGCAGGGCTAGAATAGAAACAGTAAGCTCAAATAGAGTATCAATGCATAACCTTTATTGACAGGATCCAAAATCTAATGCACTGTCCCCATTGGTGGGGTCTATAATCCAATGCACAATCACTACAACAAAATAGGTTATTAGCGATAAAAAATTTTCATCGTTAATAATCTATTTCCGTCGGTAATAGTTATTAGCGACGAAATTTTCGACATTAATATTTGGTCGCAAATAATCGCAACGTTGATAATATTTTATGATGAAAAATATATTTCATCGCTAATAATGATTATTTATGATAAATAATTTTCATCATTAAATAATTTTATTTTATCAAAAATTATTTTTGATAAAAAATTTTAATCATAAAAAAAAATATTTACGATGAATTATAACGTCGCTAATAAATAAAAAATTAATAGTGATGAAAATTTTTTCAACGCTATTAATTTAATTAATTTTTTTTAAAATAAAATTTTTAAAAATTTTTAGCGATGAAAATTTTACATTGTAAAAACTTTTTTGCAATATCACTATTAATTTAATAATAAATTTTTTAAAAATTAAATTTAAATAATATTAGCGATGTAAAACTTACATCATAAATATGATAATTTCTGACAAAAATTTTCATCGCTAATAATTATTTACAATGAATAAATTTTTATTGCTATTAATTACATATAAAATTTTAATAATTTTTTATTTATTAAAAAAATTAAATTATCATACTAAAATATTTTTGGCGATCAATATTTCATCAAAAATAATTCTGTCACTAATAATTTAAACATATTTTTTTAAAAAAATAATTTATGAATATATATTTTTAATTTATATTTATAATATTTTTTATAGATTAAAAATAAAAATAAAAATAAAAAAATTATATAATAAATTGATAAAATTTTTTTATTATTTTATTATATTAAATTAAAATTATAAGAGATTTAAAATAAAAATAAAAAAATATATGAAGAAGTCATCAAGTGTTGGCATCTGGAGAACGAGTTGGGGAAGGAGAGCACTCGAAAGAGCTCGGACCAGCCTGCTATTGCCTCATCAGTTGTATCGTCTGCTCCATCTGCACCATCCACTCCATCATCTGGATCTAGAGCTACTGATACTCATCGATACGCACAGCCAACTCCTGAGCTCACTGCTCAGCCTGCTGTCGATCCACGATAGCCTACCTCTGCACCTCTATCAGCCTGCCTCTGCATCTCTGTCAGCCAAGCCTCGCACACAGAATGGATGTCCACTCTAGATGAGCATGAGGATGAGGGAGCAGTGATCCCATACCCTAGACCTCTAACATAACAGGATCTCATACCAAGCACCTGATCATAGATCTCATCATCTATGGGTATGGTCAAGCCCTCAAAGGTAGACTGGGATCTTATGTCTGTCATACGGTCCTAAAAATTAAATTTATAACTATTTTAATTTTATAATAAAAATCAGACTGTGAATGAAAAAATAATTAAAAAAAATTATAAAGAGCTCCTGGCTCCCCGTCGTCCACTCTCCTAACCGTCGCTGGTGGGTCCACTGATAGATATCAATCCTACCAGGAAGCTCGTCACTCTCAGCATCTCTCTGTAATTTGAGATCAATTAATTAAAAAATTTTGAAATAACTAGATTATAAGTGGCATATTTTTATATTTATTTTAAATATTTTTGGTAATTTATGGTGCTAACATCTTCGTAAAAAATTTAATTTCATAAATAAATTAAATTTTTTTATAAAAATAAATAATTTTAAAAAATAAAATTAGAGTATATTTATAAAAAATAGATGTTAATTTAATTAAAAATTTAAGCATCAAAATAATAAAAAATTTTAAAAAAATTTAATGTATATTTTTTTTCAATTTTTCAAGCAAAAATCAGAGTAAAAATCAAGCAAAAATATTTTAAAAAATAAAATTTATAGCCTTCGATGCATGGTGGATCGGTCGCTCGGTCTACAAAATCAAGAGCGTGATCCACAAAAATAGTTTGCGATCCACGACACGATCTACGGATGGGGTGGAAGAAATTTATGCGATCCAACGGTCCAAATTCATCCAAAACTAGATCGGACGGCTGACATTTATTATCAATTGAAAAAAGGATTTTTGAGCACTGATCAACAGCCCAGATCAAATCCGAAGCGTGATCTAACGGCTATGGTGGTTCTCGACTTTAAATAGGAGATAAAGAGTGTGATCTGATGGCCCAGATTCCATCCGAAGCCTGATCTAACGGCCAGAATCGTATCTGACCCTGATAAAGACTTAAACTTGGTTTTTTGGAGTGATCTGGGTGGTCCATTGAAGATCCGACAGCCAAAAATTAATGTTATGGGTATATTACATTTTCTAAGAGTTTTAGGACTCCTTTTGTGATCAGAAAAAGGTAAAAAATTCATCTATAAATAGAGAGTCCGAGAATAAATCTTGAGAGAAGAAAAAATCAGTAAAAAGTCAAGAAAAAAATAAAAAAAAATTAGATAATTTTAAAGACCCAAGAGGAAGAAGAAGAGAAGTCAGTTCGCTCGACGGAGTATGAAGGAAGAAGGAGAGGTTATCAACCATCTTTCTGATGAGGCTGGACTGATCAACTTCAGATCTTTATTACAGTTTTATTTTATTTTATTATTTTTTTAAAATTTTTTATACTTAAATTTTAATTTTAATTAATATAAAATTTATTTTTTTGCACTTTAAATTTTTATCTTTTATTTTTTTATAAGTAGATGCTAGGATCTAGTTAGTAGATCTTAGTACCAATTTATTTTATATTTTTTAAATTTTTATTATTTATTTTATTGTAAGTAGATGCTAGGATCTAATTAGTAGATCTTAGTATCAGATTTATTTTTCACACTTCTAATTTTTATTTTTTGACTTAAATTGCTTTCTTCGAAACTTTATTTTTTTTCTAAAATCAAAGATTTCAAATCAAAATCCTACCTTCCCTGTGGATTTGACCCAATTCGCTACTTTCTACATATTTTTTAATTTCTTTTAAAATCAAAATTAGATTGATAATCATAGTGTCCTAACGATAACATCACGATCATATCAATTTTTGGTGTCGTTGTCGGAGAAGGCACCAATTTTAATACTTGATTTCTTTAATTTTTTTATAAATATAGCTTACTATTTTTTTATTTTTTTATTTTTTTTACAAAAAAAAAATATAAAAAAAAAAGAGATAGAAAGCGTCAAATTTTGCTTGGTGAGATCAATCCTAACCCTAATCCTAACTATTTTTTTTAGTATTAATTGCTGTTGTTTTCAAACTAACCTAAAATTTATCCACATAAACTTAATAAAAATTTCATGACAAGAGTAGAAACTTAATTGTTTAAAAGTATTCATCATCTTAGATTTATTTTTGGTGATCGCTGGAGATAGGATAAGCTTTCAAGTTTGATTAATTTCATGTATTTAATTTAGTTGCATAGAACCCCTTGTTTGAAATTGGTTGTGCATATTCATCTTAAATCAATTTAAGGGCAACACCCATAATAAGATAAGATGGAGATTTCATCACCCTTTCTTAGCCCAAAAATCACCAACCAGCATCCTGTATTAACCCAAGCCAAATTAAAATTCAGTAGATGTTGACCCCTAGGATCAAATGAGTTTAGTTTGAGTATTGTGGTGAAGTCAAGTGCAAAGTAAGTTTGGACTCACACCTGAAACTAGTGTCTAAGGCTAGAGGTTACAAAGGCTCAGCCTAAGTGGACTCGTGGTTATTTAATTGATTCTGTTAGCTTACCTGGTCAATCTAATTGATGTCTAAGGCAAGCAATGGGAGGACCCCCACGACCCCACCTTTTACCTGGCTAGTTGAAGGAAGTGAGAACAAACCCAACTTGCATTTAAGCTAAGCCACTCTACATCAAACTGTTAGATCTAAGAAATCCGTAAGTGTCTTAATTTAATTGTTTGCTAACTTAATTATAATTAATACTTAATCATATCTAATTCTTCTCATCTATCGTCTTTAGGTCTAGAGTTTTCTTAAGGATCTTACCTTTAGAACTTCTTTCTTTCTTCTTCTTTTCTTTTCTTTCTCCCTCTTTCTTAAAAAAAAAAATCCAAACCACACACATTAGGATTTGCACTGGTATATGCACAGTATAATTTTTTTTATTCTGATCTAGTTGAACCTAATTCTGAAATTGAACGGCTGATCCATGTTACACCTGATAATCGAATGGCTGCAAATCTTGAGAACCACCTGTAGGAACCAGATCTAGGATTTCAGGGTTAGATCTTGAAACTTTTTCAAGATCATACAGCGGAAGACTAAAATAAATTAAAATTTATTTTTTAAAACCAGAGAATCCCTAGATCTAAGATCCTATTACATGATTATTATATAGTATTAAATCAAAAATTAAAATATATAAATATAGCATGAACTACATGTTGATCATATCAACATGTTTCTATACCACATCTAATGTATGTATTAAATAATAGATCAGATCTATTACCTTGCAAGTTAGACGCTCTAACCTCGCTGATCCGGGCTTAAGGATGATGTTGCAAGCCGCACATGCATCCGACCTCTAGGAGTCGTCCACACGAGCCCACGAATCTCGATCAGAAGTCCTGCTTCAGGAAATCAGCACAGTATGCTAGTACTGCGCTGATCCTTCTTTGATGGTTGATCAGGTGCCTCCTTCTTCTTGATTTGGACTCTTCCAAAGATGGAAAGTAAAAGGAGGAGTTTCAAATCTGAGATGCTCTCAGGAAACTCAAGATGGAGGGAGGAAAGATATGAAAATAAAAAACCCTAGAAGAAGACCCTCTTCTTCTTCACATTTTTCTCTCTAGACACCCTAACTTGCATCTTTTATATCTCCATGACCCAAAGGTCTTTCTCTCTGATTTTTGGATGACACAAAGGTATCTCAACTCTCTATCTTCTCCTAAAATTTCATAAGAAACTTATTTTATACAGAGAGATATGATAGAGTCCTTGTCTAGGTCAAATACCTAGTCAAGGCTTATCCAAACATGGCAAGTTAAGGGGCGCCCAACTCTTGAGCACCTCCTCCTTATTTTCATGCATGGATCACTAGGAAAGGGTGCACAATGTGTACCCTAAAAGCCACAAAAATTTTAAAAAAAATTTGGATAAATTCGGTACAAAATTGAAAGAGTTTTGGATTTCTAAAACTCTATCTCATAGAATTCGAAATCCAAACTTATTCCTTTTTGATTTGATCCAAACCACCTTCCATGTAAGAACGAAGAGAGGAGACCTTTTGTGAATGTGGGAGAGACCTGGGAGAGGGCTTTTGTCACACAAAATAAGTGAAGATTGGTGTTGAATAAGAGAGAGGGCGTGGGGAAGGCTTATGTGGTGCAAGGTGGAATCCTAGTCTTACTAGGATTCTATCTTATGACTTGTTTTAATTTGGTTTCTCAAACCAAATCAAACCAAAATTAGATCAACCTAATTAAAATAGGTCTTAACCTAATTAAGAACCTAATTTAATCAGATTAAATTAGATTTAAATCTGATTTAATTTTTTAATCAAATTAGAAATTAGATTGACCCAAGTCCTAGTTGAACTAGGACTAGTTTTTTCTTGCACTTGGCTTATCCAATAAATCAATTGGACTTGATCCAATCAAGCCCAAAATAAATCTAATTAAATTATATTTAATTAGACTTAATCTCAGCCCATTGGCTTAATCAAATTAAGCCAATTAGCAATCGAATTGCTAATCGATCCTCCTGCAATACTTACACTGGGTTAAATGTCAAACGTATTGATCATTTAACCCTAGAATGATTCTTAATCGTTGATCAACCATCCAATCGGATCATGAACTCTAATGTGTGTGACCTCATAGGTTCGAACCTAAGCCAGTAGCATAGAAATAAATTTTTGTACCAATCGAAGTGACCATCTAGCAATGATACCCGACGACCGGATAGGTCGAATGTGTAGAACAACATCCTTAGAACCCATGCGGATATAGTTTTCATATAATTCATCCCCTTGACCAAAATGATCATAGGATACCCCAGAGTTCAACTGTCAACTCTGATCAGGTTGTCCACATTGTATTTCAAAATATCAAATCCATCTGATGGATTATCCTGGCCAAGGTTTTGCTAAATTGAAATACAGCGACTCATTCTTCTCCAACTCTTGGAGTGGTCAATCCCATCTCGATCACACTCTGACTTTGCAAGTACTTGACTGTGCCCAGAAGCCTTCCGTCCCTGAATTAGAAATTCAGTTAGTCCAGTATCAAAGCACAGTGAGTTGCTTGCAAGTCACTGAGGCGATCTCAAGTCTAAGGGACACTTATACCTATATCCCATCAGAGACATTCTTGACAGCAGAATGTTCTGGAGTTGGTCACGTTCAATGACGATGTATCCTTACATCTCACCTGTATGCCATACCAGTGTCTCCACACTCTTTGGTTAAGAGGACAACCAACCCATATGGCCTACAGCGACCTATGCTCGATAGAAGCTGTCGTCCTTATTAACAGCTTATCATTTGATCGTGAACAGTTTTAAGGACTAATCGATAAATCCTCTCTTTATCGAACTTAAATAGTCCTAAAGACTTCATCATAACAACGGAGTTCATTAGAAGATGAAAGCTTATGATGAAGATGCCAAATATATTTTATTTATTAACAAATCAATTACAATACTTGGTTGCTCAACCATCAACAGCTTGACGATTGGCTTTTTGGGACACATTTTCCAACAACTCCCACTTGTCCTAAAGCCACTCGGCACAGTATCTAATATCCATCTTCGACTTGTGGTTGTCGAACTCCTTTATCGCCAGGGCTTTAGTGAAGGGGTCAGCCAGGTTCTCCTTTCCGTCGATCTTCTGAAGGTCGATGTCACCTCGATCCACAATCTCCTAGACCAGGTGGAAGTGGTGCAAGATATGCTTCGTCCGCTGATGTGCTTTGGGTTCCTTCGCCTGAGCTATGGCACCAGTGCTGTCGCAGTAGAGTAGGACCGGACCATCGAGGGAGGATGCTACTCCGAGCTCAGTGATGGATTTCCTTAGCCACACAGCTTCTTTCGCAGCATCCGATGCTGCGATGTACTCTGCTTCACAAACAGAGTCTGCCACAGTATGCTGCTTGAAACTCTTCCAGCAGATGGCTCCACCATTTAGAGTAAAGATATAACCCGACACGCTCCTGCTGTCATCATGGTCAGATTGGAAGCTGGAGTCTGTGAACCCCACAAGTTTCAGATCTGACTCGCCATAAACCAACCATTGGTCCTTAGTATTTCTCAAATACTTAAGGATGGCTTTAACCACTTTCCAATGATTTTCTCCAGGATCAGATAGGTATATACTCACTACTCCTAGTGAGTATGCCACATCTGGTCTTGTACATGTCATGGCGTACATGATAGATCCCACGACTGAAGCATATGAGACTCTACTCATACGATCTCTCTCTTCAGGAGTTGTCGGACAATCCTTCTTAGAGAGAAAAATTCCATGGCCTATCGGTAGATAGCCCTTCTTGAAATTCTCCATGCTGAACCTCTTCAGTACAGTGTCTATGTACATGAACTAGGATAACCCAAGCATCCTTTTAGATCTATCCCTATAGATCTTCATCCCTAGGATGTAGGATGCTTCACCCAAGTCCTTCATGGAGAACTGTGATGACAACCAAACTTTTATTCCCTGTAGTGCGGGGATGTCATTCCCGATTAAGAGAATGTCATCCACGTACAAGACAAGGAATATCACAACTGGACCATTTACCCATTTATAGATGCAGGGCTCTTCTCCATTCTTAATGAAGCCATACGTTTTGATCACCTTATCAAAATGCATGTTCCAACTCTGAGAAGCTTACTTCAGTCTATAAATGGATCTCTGAAGCTTACACACCTTGGACTCATCTGTGGATGTAAACCCCTCAGGTTGTATCATATACACCTCTTCGGTCAGCTCTCCATTCAGGAAAGCTGTTTTTACATCCATCTGCCAGATCTCATAATCCAGATGGGCAGCTATTGCAAGCATTATCCGAATGAATTTGAGCATTGCCACAGAAAAAAACATCTCGTCATAGTCAATACCATAACGTTGACGATACCCCTTAGCGATCAAACGGGCTTTATAGGTCTCCACCTTTCCGTCTGCGCCCCTCTTCCTTTTGAAGACCCATTTACTCCCAATGGGTTTAACCCCTTCAGGTGGGTCAACCAATGTCCATACATCGTTGACCTTCATGGACTCCATTTTGGATTTCATGACTTCAAGCCATTTCTCGAAATCAGGTCTCTGCATTGCATCCATATAGGTGATCGGATCCTCATTATTCTCATCAAGTTTGATGGGATCACCATCTCGGATCAAGAAACCGTAGTATCTATCCGGCTGACGCGGTACTCTATCGGATCACCTTAATGGTGCAGGTACATTGGGCTCCGGATATGATCTAATCATATCAGACTCAGGTTCAGGTATTGGTGTCGGTCCTTCTACCTGTTGAACTTCATCAAGTTCAACCTTAGAGGCAACGGTTCCTTCACCAAAGAACTCCTTTTCTAAAAAGATTGCCTTAAGGCTGACGAATACCTTTTGTTCATTAGCATGGTAGAAAAAAATATCCTTTTGTCTCATTGGGGTACCCTATGAATGAGCATTTGTCAGACCTAGGTTCAAGTTTGTCGGTGACTAATCATTTGACATAGGTCGGGCACCCCCAGACCCTAAGGTGTGAAAGTGCTGGCTTACGTCCCGTCCATATCTCATATGGAGTCTTAATTATAGACTTACTTGGAACCATATTTAACAGATAACAAGTCGATTCAAGTGCATATCCCCAGAAGGATATCGGCAAGCTAGCAAAACCCATCATGAATCAGATCATGTCTAATAGAGTCTAATTCCTCCTTTCAGACATACCATTATGCTGTGGTGTTTCTGGAGGAGTCCATTGGGAGAAAATCCCATTCTCTCCTAGATATGTGAGAAACTCACTGGAAAGGTATTCTTCTCGATCAGATCAAAGAGTTTTAATACTCTTTCCAGTTTATTTTTCTACTTCACTTCGAAATCGTTTGAACATTTCAAATGAATCTGACTTATATTTCATCAGATAGACATATCCATATCGGGATAGGTCATCCATGAAAGTTATGAAGTAGAAATATCCACCTCTAGCACTGATGCTCATGGGCCTGCAAACATCAGTATGTACTAGGCCCAAGAGCTCAGTAGCTCTCTCACCTTTTCCAGTAAAAGGTGACTTGATCATTTTACCAAGAAGACAGGACTCACAGGTTGGAAGTGATTCACAATCACTGACTTCGAGGATTTTATCTTGAGTCAACCTATTTATTCTGTTCTTATTTATATGACCGAGCCTACAGTGCCATAAGTAGATATCTGACACACATCTAATCTAGGGTGCTTGCCAGTAGAATAGACTCTTATCAGGCTTGATCTTTTTGGTCTAGCTCTGCACTGATGTCCCAGCCTAAACTTGCACCTTCTTCACTTTCTTCTTCTTGTTCTTCTTCCCTTTCTTAAAAGGTCAAGAACCAAAAGACGAACCTCCCACTAAGTTCACCAACTCCTTGTGAAGTTGGTGATCCTTCTCAAAGTTCTGAAGCAACCCCAGTAACCCATGGTAGTTTACTTCAGGCTTTGTCATTCTATAATGAGTGAGGAATGGGAGATAAGACTTGGGCAGCGAGTTTAGTATTGCATCTTTCTCAAGCTGCTCATGCAAGGGAAAGCCGAGCTTGCTCAATCATTCCATCAGCTCGATCATGTACAATACATGATCAGTGACAGAGGCACCATCCCGCATTTTGGAATTGAAGATGGCACAACTAGTCTTGTGCCTCTCCACGTCATCGGGTGTGCCAAAGGCATCCTCCAACACTTGAAGCATGTCCTTTGGCTGAGCCATCTCGAATCTGCGACTGAACTCGTCGCTCATAGCAGCCAGCATGATACAACGCACCGTGGTCCGGTCACTGAGCCACTTCTGGTAAGTGTCTCTGATTGTTCCACATGCATTGACAGCTGGCTCCTCAGGTGCAGGATCCATTATCACGTATAGGATCCGTTCATGCTCTAGGACTATCTTCAACTTTCGGTACCAGCTACCGAAGTTGGGTCCCACCAACTTATCATTGTCCAACAATGATCGGAGCGATAGGGAAGTGGCCATATTTGCACAAAGGAGAACCATAACCTAATTAGTAATTGATTCATTAAACCTAAAGATTTAGACTTTAATCAAAAGGTTTCTCCCACTATTTTATTTGAATTGGTAGCCTCTACCTCCAACTCGAGGAATTATCCTAATTCCTTAGCGGGTACTAGAATCCACTTAGACTGCACACAAGCCCAACTTTGGTTGGTCAACCCATGTACATCTAAGGGTAGGTTCATAACCAATTGTTTCTCTAAACAATTTTTAGTAATTTTAATTTTGCCCCAGAAACCTAATCAGTAGGCTTTGGCCTCCACTGTAAGGATCCGGTTAGGTCCAACCATTAACATGATCATACTTGGTGTATCTAACCAACGAATGATTAAGTCCAACTTTGGTTGGCTCACCTAACCACCATTAGAGAGACACTTCCAAGTCATCACATGATGAGTGATAATTCCATTAGTCAACAAGCACCAGGCCTTTGGGTCTGCAATGATTATTGAGTTAATAGACTCATTATCAAACACCTTAATGGGAGGCTATGACTCAGTTATCTCCATAACTTTGTCATTTTAAGGATCTAATAATTTTAGAGGATTTAAATAATTTAGAGGATGAGGTCAGATGAACCAGCTTATCATGATCCTCCCACTGGCTTCACCAAGTCAGCTTAAGAGAGACCATTAAAAGGGCTGGTCTAGGAGCACCTAAATCAGTCACACTAATTTACCTAGCTGACATGGGTCAGCTCGAATAGTCAAGTGATCCGATCAAAACATAATTTCATCAAGAGGCCAGATAAGTTCGATCAGTGGGAGGGTCTGCCAAAGCTTGCCTTAGACACCATCAGAAATGGTCAGGTAAGTGGGCTCCCAATTAAAAACCACCGGTCTGGTTTACCTTAGACACCAACTGATTTAATTAGTTTCGATTAGATCAACCTAACAGTTCATGCTAGACTGCTTAGCCAAGAATCAAGTCCATTTGGTTCTCGTTAAAGACATGGACTTGACCAACTACAACTATTGTAATTGATCTAGAGAATCCTTGACCTAATCTAAGATAACAATTGATTAGATTTAGTCAATTCTCTAATTAAGTCCATCTTTAATCTAACCATAAGTCTAACCCAATTAATGGACCTAATTCTCACTAACCCATTAACCCAATGTGTTATGATTTGTGTCTTAGGTTCTTCAATTCACAATCCTAGAACCTAATCAAACAACTTCTTAATTCTTAATTAAGTTTTGGGCTGAGGATTGGGTTTGGCTTTTCAAAAAATAATTTTCATATATGTAAAATAATTTTATAATATGATTCTACCAACCATATTGCATGTTTGATTCATAATCAAGATACAAGTGAAATAAATATGAAACTACTTTAGATCTAATCTAAACAGGTTCATGTAATTGAAATATTTCAACTTTAAATAATTTCTTTGCACAAAAATTATTAACAAAGAGATTTTATTTCAGATTTAAATATCTTTTAAATCTAATAAATCATAAATTTAATCTAGATCATATCTAACAAATTTATGATTAAAGATATATCTACACAAACTAGGACAACCTTTGCACTGTAAGGGGTAAACCTTACAGCAGGACAACCTTGCAGTTTGTGATTGATCTAAAATTTTAATTTTAGATTTAATAATCAGATTATAAATTAGATCTAATTTAAGAAATAATCTAAACATATATAAATAATCATGTAATAAAGAACCTAGGCTCTGATACCAATTGTAGGAACCAGATCTAGGGTTTCAGGGTTAGATCTTGAAACTTTTTCAAGATCATACAGTGGAAGACTAAAATAAATCAAAATTTATTTTTAAAACCAGAGAATCCTTAGATCTAAGATCCTATTACATGATTATTACATAGCATTAAATCAAAAATTAAAATATATAAATATAGCATGAACTACATGTTGATCATATCAACATGTTTCTATACCACATCTAATGTATGTATTAAATAATAGATCAGATCTATTACCTTGCAAGTTAGACACTCTAACCTCACTGATCCGGGCTTAAGGATGATGTTGCAAGCCGGACACACGTCCGGCCTCTAGGAGTCGTCCACACGAGCCCACGAATCTCGATCAAAAGTCCTGCTTCGAGAAATCAGCACAGTATGCTAGTACTGCGCTGATCCTTCTTTAATGGTTGATCAGGTGCCTCCTTCTTCTTGATTTGGACTCTTCCAAAGATGGAAAGTAAAAGGAGGAGTTTTAGATCTGAGACACTCTCAGAAAACTCAAGATGGAGGGAGGAAAGATATGAAAACAAAAAACCTTAGAAGAAGACCCTCTTATTCTTCACGTTTTTCTCTCTAGACACCCTAACTTGTGTGTTTTATATCTCCATGACCCAAAGGTCTTTCTCTCTGATTTTTGGATGACCCCTCTCAACTCTCTGTCTTCTCCTAAAATTTCATGAAGAAACTCATTTTATACAGAGAGATATGATAGAGTCCTTGTCTAGGTCAAATACCTAGTCAAGGCTTATCCAAACATGGCAAGTTAAGGGGCGCCCAACTCTTGAGCACCTCCTCCTTATTTTCGTACATGGATTACTAGCAAAGGGTGCACAATATGTACCCTAAAAGTCACAAAAATTCCAAAAAAAATTTGGATAAATTCGGTGCAAAATTGAAAGAGTTTTGAATTTCTAAAACTCTATCTCATAGAATTCGAAATCCAAACTTATTCCTTTTTGATTTGATCCAAACCACCTTCCATGTAAGAAAGAAGAGAGGAGACCTTTTGTGAACGTGGGAGAGACCTGGGAGAGGGCTTTTGTCACACAAAATAAGTGGAGATTGGCATTGAATAAGAGAGAGGGCGTGGGGAAGGCTTATGTGGCGCAAGGTGGAATCCTAGTCTTACTAGGATTCTATCTTATGACTTGTTTTAATTTAATTTCTCAAACCAAATCAAACCAAAATTAGATCAACCTAATTAAAATAGGTCTTAACCTAATTAAAAACCTAATTTAATCATATTAAATTAGATTTAAATCTGATTTAATTTTTTAATCAAATTAGAAATTAGATTGACCCAAGTCCTAGTTGAACTAGGACCAGTTTTTTCTTGCACTTGGCTTATCCAATAAATCAATTGGACTTGATCCAATCAAGTTTAAAATAAATCGAATTAAATTATATTTAATTAAACTTAATCTCAGCCCATTGGCTTAATCAAATTAAGCCAATTAGCAATCGAATTGCTAATCGATCCTCCTGCAATACTTGCACTGGGTTAAATGTCAATCGTATTGATCATTTAACATTAGAACGATTCTTAATCGTTGATCAACCATCCGATCGGATCATAAACTCTAATGTGTGTGACCTCATAGGTCCGAACCTAAGCCAGTAGTATAGAAATAAATTTTTGTACCAATCGAAGTGACCATCTAGCAATGATACCCGACGACCGGATAGGTCGAATGTGTAGAACAACATCCTTAGAACCCATGCGGATATAGTTTTCATATAATTCATCCTCTTGACCAAAATGATCATAGGACACCCCAGAGTTCAACTATCAACTCTGATCAGGTTGTCCACATTGTATTTCAAAATATCAAATCCATCTGATGGATTACCCTGGCCAAGGTTTTGCTAAATTGAAATACAGCGACTCATTCTTCTCCAACTCTTGGAGTGGTCAATCCCATCTCGATCACACTCTGACTTCGCAAGTACTTGACTGTGCCCAGAAGCCTTCCATCCCTGAATTAGAAATTCAGTTAGTCCAGTACCAAAGCACAGTGAGTTGCTTGCAAGTCATTGAGGCGATCTCAAGTCTAAGGGACACTTATACCTATATCCCATCAGAGACATTCTTGACAGCAGAATGTTCTAGAGTTGGTCACGTTCAATGATGATGTATCCTTACATCTCACCTATATGCCATACCAGTGTCTCCACACTCTTTGGTTAAGAGGACAACCAACCCATATGGCCTACAGCGACCTATGCTCGATAGAAGCTGTCGTCCTTATTAACAGCTTATCATTTGATCGTGAACAATTTTAAGGACTAATCGATAAATCCTCTCTTTATCAAACTTAAATAGTCCTAAGGACTTCATCATAACAACGGAGTTCATTAGAAGATGAAAGCTTATGATGAAGATGCCAAATATATTTTATTTATTAACAAATCAATTACAATACTTGGTTGCTCAACCGTCAACAGCTTGACGATTGACTTTTTGGGACATATTTTCCAACACCACCTAGGCAGATGAAGGAATATTTTATTCCTTCCACCTATAACCCATCAATATTTTCATCATTCTATGGAATCAAATATTCATATTTTAGTCCTAAGGTCGATTTGAACCTGATAGTCCAAAAATTAGATAAAGTTGATATTCTTATAGATAAATGCCTAGTCCTAGGTCAACAATCTCCTGCACAATATACACCACCTTTTAATTATCAGGAGATTTGTTCTATCTGTGCTAGCCCATCCCATCATGTGAGTGAATATCCTACGGCTCTACAGTTTCTACCTTTCATCTAAGAACAAGTTCAAGCTGCCTAAGATTACTCCAAGCCTGTCAATGATCCATTCTATAACACATATAATTCAGGCTGAAGGAACCACCTCAATTTTTCTTGAAGATCCTAACAGACTCAGACCCAAATTTCTTCAGTTTAAAATTTTTAGAATAGGCCCCAATACCAAAATTATGCTTATAATAGAGGTCAGCCTAGTTAGCCTACTCAGCCATCCTAGTACAATCAACCTCCATACCCACCTCCTCAACAGACCCTTCTAGCCGATGATAGGTTTAACCAACTTCAACAAATGATTATGACCCAACAGCAATCCCTCGCCAGGCTTGAAGCACAAATAGGTCAATTAGCTGAGTCTACCATGAGGAGAGAACTAGGTCAATTGCCAAGCCAACCAATATCAAATTTTGAAAATAACCCATTCATCCACCAACCATCTGGACCTAGTCAACAATCCAATATCCCACCTAAGAATCCCCAATTTGAAAATGATAAAGTAATCTCTGAGCTTCAAAGTGGAAGGATTCTTAAGGACCCCTATCAAGACCAGGTGAGTGAGGCTAGTACTGATAGCTAAAATGAGAATTTAGAAGAGGAGGTTAGTACTGAGACTAATCCAATAGAAAAATCTATGTTTGAAATTGTTACTGATCTGAATGAAAAAGATAAAGAACCTTTAGCCTTAGAAGCCGGTTCCTTTACTCCAGAATCATCACCTCCTCCAGAACTGAACTTGTCCTTGGTCACATTTGAGAATGCATGTTTAGAAACAAATGACACCCTTTTAGTACCCATTGCATCGAACTCAACTTCTAACCCAAAAATTCAATTCATGAGCATTTTAGAAGAACAAATAGGAGAAATTCTCAACAAACAAGGGTCTGTGAATGGGTTTGTAAATTATCTTTCTAAAATTAAGAACAAAGATGTGAAATACTTTTTGAAGATTGGCAACAAAATACTAAAGTTTATTATAGACCATCTTCCTGAGATTGGTAATCCAAAATTATTAAATTTATCAATCCAATATTCGACACAGGGTAGGTGAAAGAATCAACATGGTCTGGCTGAAGATGGTAAACTTAGCACTTTTTGAGAGGCAATCCAGTTTTAGTTTTAGCTTTTATTTTTTATTTTTTTTATATTTTATTTAGATTAATCAAGTCTTACTTAGTATCTTTTGTAGGGATTTGAAGATAATATTGGCTAAGTTGGGAGGAGAACTAATTTTGAAAAGACTTTTGGATCAGGTGATATCTCTCTTTTTTTTCTTTTTGTATGCATCCTTCATTTTTTCTACTCCATTGAAGACAATGTCGATTAAGTTAGGGGAGAGAATAAAAATTTTTAAATTTTTTTAAGTCCTCAAGTAAGTTAGTATTTAGCATTTAAGCAACTGATTACACTTAAAGAATTAAGTAAACTAAGTATTTTTGAAAGAAAATTGATGTACAGACTCAAGAGTTTGTGAGATATCGAGGGATCAAGTATTAAGAAAACTCAATAAAGAGTTAAGTTTAGAACTTAAATAGTTTTCTTTGAGCATTTTTAAATTTTTTTACTAGCATCAAAGAAGAGTTTACTTCTTATGGGCTTATATAGGATAACTATATATTTTTTTATATATTAAAAAAAAAATTTAAGTACTTCATGCTGAGTAATCGGGCCTCTTTGCCTAAACAAGCATTGAGTTTCACGTCAAAAGGTATGAAGGGCAAAGAAGCTTTATTGTAAAGCTAATTTTAACTGATGTCTGTTTGATTCGAGTAAGTAGGTCTGAAGAGATTCTATATCTAGTGTTCTAAAGTCATCTAGTTTGGGAGTCATTGGCTGAAAACTCACTACATGGGTCAAACAGAAAGCTTAAGGGGTTAAGATACTTAATAGCGATACAATATTAAAAAAAAAATCAATAAATGAAAGATGGAAGTAACAATATACTCGTCTATATGAAGATTAATGATTTAGAGATAAAGATAGAAATAATTTAAAAAAAATTAAAAAATATTTAGTATTCTTAGTTTAACTCCTACATTGATTAGTATTAATACCCCAATGACATATCTCACTCACGTTCTACTGAACATCAATGACCCTTTTAAAAATTATTTGATAAAATTTGAAACTTTTAAGTTAAATGATATTTAATTCTAATTTTTTCCTTTACTCGAGGATGAGCAAAGTTCAAGTTGGAGGATGTGATAAGTGATATATTTTTATATTTATTTTTAAATATTTTTGGTAATTGTGATGCTAACATCTTCTCAAAAAATTTAATTTCATAAATAAATTAATTTTTTTTATAAAAATAAATAATTTTAAAAAATATAAAATTAGAATATATTTATAAAAAATAAATATTAATTTAATTAAGAATTTAAGCACCAAAATAATAAAAAAAATTTTAAAAATTTAATGCATATTTTTTCTAATTTTTTAGGCAAAAATTGAAGTAAAAATCAAACAAAAATATCTTAAAAAATAAAATTTATAGCCTTCGATGTACAGTGGATCGATGCTCGATGCACGGTGGACTGATCGCTCGGTGCATAAAATCAAGGATGCAGTCCACAGGAATAGTTTGCGGTCCATGATGCGGTCTACGGGTGTGGTGAAAGAAATTTACGTGATCTGATAGTCCAAATTCATCCAGAATCAGATCGGACGACTGACATTCATTATCGATTGAAATTTTTGAGCATTGATCAACAACCTAGATCAAATCTGAAGTGCGATCCAATGACTGTGGTGGTTTCTGACTTTGAATAGAAAATAAAAAGCATGATCCGACGACCCAGATTCCATCCAAAGCCTGATCCGATAGCCAGAATCGTATCCGGCCCTGATGAGGACTTAAACTTAGTTTTTTGGAGTGATCTGGGTGGTCCATTGAAGATCTGACGGTCAGAAATTAATGTTATGGGTATATTATATTTTCTACGAGTTTTAGGACTCCTTTTGTGATCAGAAAAAGATGAAAAATTTACCTATAAATAGAAAATCCGAGAATAAATCTTGAGAGAAGAAAAAATCAATAGAAAGTCAAAAAAAAATAAAAAAAATTAGATAGTTTTAGAGACCCAAGGGGAAGAAGAAGAGAAGCTAGTTCGCTCTATAAAGTATGAAGAAAGAAGGAGAGGTCATCAACCATTTTTCCGACAAGATTGGGCTGATCAACTTCAGATCCATATTACAGTTTTATTTTATTTTATTTTATTTTTTTAAATTTTTTGTACTTAAATTTTAATTATAATTAATGTAAAATTTATTTTTTTATACTTTAAATTTTTATCTTTTATTTTTTTACAAGTAGATACTAGGATCTAATTAGTAAATCTTAGTACCAATTTATTTTATACTTTTTAAAATTTTATTATTTATTTTATTGCAAGTAGATGCTAGGATCTAGTTAGTAGATCTTAGTACCGAATTTATTTTTTATACTTTTAATTTCTATTTTCTGACTTAAATTACTTTCTTCGAAACTTTATTTTTTTTCTAAAATCAAAGATTTCAAATCAAAATTCTGCCTTCTCTATAGATTCGATCCGACTCGCTACTTTCTACATATTTTTTAATTTTTATTGAAGTCAAAATTAGATTGATAATCATGATATCCTAACGACAACATCACAATCATATCACTAGAGAATTATATGCTAATTAAAAATTAAAAATTACCTACCATGTGCTTCATGTGACAAGCAAATGACCTCGAACTCCTACAATACAGTACGGTCTGTCTCGTCCGATTCACGACGTTCTGAGCACATCTTCTCTATATAGTTACCAGTCAAATTAGTAGATAATAAATTTAATTTAAGAACAAATGATTCAATCATTAAACTCTAAAAGAAGAAGAAGTTTGGATGTGTAACCTGATATGCCAGATTCTCGTAATGCCGGTATATGACAGTTCAATCATCTATAGTGATGCTGTCATAGGGCTGCTGTCGCGCTGCCTCCTCCTCATGATCCTGCACCACATAGTATCAATGCTGATGCATGTGATGGTGATAATCCTTGAAATGCAATGATAAATGAGTATCCATAGCTTGCCGCACACGATCCTTCTCAAAATCAATGATATCGAATATACCCTATCAATAACAAATATTAGAAGAATACTATGCAAATTAAATATTTATAATATAATTTATTTTATCTGTAAGTCGGTATAGAAAATCTCTCTCTGAACCGGTAGAATGTGATGCCAATCAAAAAGTATCACGGGGGCATAGCTATGGTATATGATGCCCAGCTCAGTCTGCCATGGCTCGCACTATCTCCTAATGGGCCTGGTGTAGTCGGGTGGTATCTCGATATGGAGATGCTGTCCTGGATACTTGCATCTCCAATGCTCTAGAAAGAGATTCTTTGATAGACCTCACCCTCGTCTCACTACCGATGAAGACTGACCTGAAACAACAATAAATAAATCATTAGTACGATAGCTATCCAAATAAATAAATTAAATTTTATTATATAAAAAATATAATAATATCACTCAGATCTGTCTCACTGGAATCCACCTCACTAGAACCCACCTCACTGGGACCTGCCAGTGCAGGATCCTCTAGCAATGGAGCCAGTGCGGCAATAGAGATCGGTGAAGATGCCTCAACCTCCGGGGTAGACTGTGAACGCGAATGTCATCATCTGTCTTCTGATGTCATATCTATAATTTTTAATATATAAATAAATATAATATTGAATAATAATAATAATAAATAAATTACATTCTAATGAATACAATTATTACAAGAGAAGATTGAACGAAGAATATAGATTTACTCATCAATATTCGTATCTTCCTCGATGTGTAGATCCTTCTTCGAATCACAATAATAGATATATGTATCATCTTCTATCTCATCATCATTTATGAATGGATCGTCGCCCTCGACTCATCAAGATTAAATACAAAATCAGCTTCAACTTCATTGGACGACAGATCAGCCCTATTCAAAGGTGCCGTTACAAGTTCTTCATCAATAAAAAGCTCGGCTAATGTTTGTTCTTCTTGCTGAAAAGTTTCCTCTTCATGTAAATCCAAATTTTTATCCATCTCTAATCGGGTTGGTATGTCATATATGCCTCTAGATATTATTTTTTGTACAACATACTAATTATCTCGGTACTTTAGATCCTTCAAATATATTACTTGTTTCACTTGAGTTGCTAAGATATATGGCTCATTCTGGTACCATGTTCATGCAAAATTTACACTAATAAAGTGTGGATATGAATATCTATTTTTTTATTACTAATATCCCACCATTCACACTGAAACAAGAATATAGAATTACTGGATCCATACTTCAGTTCTATGATATCTATCAGTACACAATAATATTCAATCTCTTCTTCTTCTTCATATCCTATTGTAGCAACCTCACTATTCTGGATCCGTCGTTGCATCTCAAGCTCCTTTATGTGAAATCTCATTTCTCCAATGATATAGGATGTGTAGTGATTAACCCTTTGATCGGGACCACATGCTAAATTGTACAACTCATTGGTCGCACCCACTTCTTTATTGAAATACTTATGTTTCATTTACACATAACATAAAAAATTATATTGATTCAAATAATATTATTTATAATTAAATAAATAATGTATTACTAATACAACTTACAAGATCACCCAATCATTTTGTAAATTTTCTCCTATATCATTCATCAGCATCTGTATTATTCTTTCTATAGAATATACTCTTGTGCTCACTGTAACAAGTTATAATTTTTAATTTTATATCGATATAGAAAAATTACTTAGAACATTAAACAATATGCTAAGATGATACTTACTTAATGAAATCTTTAATTTTTTCATAATTATTTACAACGTAAAAGTGTGCCTTGAATAGCTCGTTCATGTCCATAAATTCATATCTCCTTGCACCAAGAGGTCGAACCATTTGTTTAAATATAGACAATGTCGGTTCATTATCACCCCATTCACAGTCTACATTACGATCTGTACGATTGAATCTTGTTTCGATATCATCAAGATACATCGAACAGAATATGACACACTTCATAGCTACATATGCTTCCACTATAGACCTTTTAGGCCTTACTTTATGCGCTGCGCTTATACTTTTTTAGGGTACATAAGAATCTATAAATAAAAATAAATTTAAATTTTAGAAATATATTTACATCTTATAATTGATATGATAAAGTCATATAATTTTTTACCTTTCGATAGGATACATCCATCGATAATGTACTGATCTGGCCAAAAGAGCTTTCTTTAAAAGATGAACAGCCAGATGCACCATAACATCAAAAAATGATGGTGAAAAATTTTTTCTAGCTTATAAAAAATGAGTATGATATCCTTCTCAGATCTTTCAAGTAAGTTAATCTTCAATTTTTGACAACACAGTTCTCGAAAGAACACTCCTAACTCAATCAATGCAGTTTAAACATTACCACCCAAATAGCTACGCATGACCATAGAAAGCAAACGTTGCATCGTCACATAGGAGTCATGACTTTTTATGTCAGAGATATTGCCGTCATTGTTCCCAACACACTGCGATACGTTTGAAGTGTATGCATCAGAAAAATTTACGATTTTGTACCATCCACAAAAATTCTTCTTTTTCTCACCAAACAGTGAATAACATATAGGTGGCATAAAAAATCTCTCACCTCGATGAACTAAATACAACTCCGATCGGATTCTCATTTTCTGTAAATCAAGATGAGCTTTTATACCATCTTTTATTTTTTCTGAGATGTTCAATACAGTACCGATGATATTATCATAAATATTCTTCTCAATGTGCATTACATCTAGATTATGATGAAGTAGTAGCTACTTCCAATATGGTTGTTCAAACACGATGCTTTGCTTCATCCAATTTAGCTCAACTTCAGTACACTTTCGCTTGCGAGTATCTGATATTTTTTCAAATTAGATATTTTTAATGACTTCAAGTTGTTCTAAAATTTTTGCTCTACTTGACTCCTTAGGTGGTGGACTCCAGTCGGACTTACTATCAAAACATTGATTATAATGGGTCCTTCAAAATATTGATTTTGTACAAAACAACATATATTAAAAAATATAGACTGAATAGTAATACAAAAAATATTCTTCCACCAATTTAATGAAATAAAAATGTATGATCTTATCCATTTCAAGTCATTACTAACAGGTGTGGTCCTATCCCTTTTAGAAAAGTAATAATCTTATTATTGTTATTAGTGGATATTTCATCTCATTATTATGAAAATTTCGATGGCATCTCCCTATGGTTCTCCAAATATACGATGTGAATATGGTGTCTACACATCCTATCCACCATATATCCGAAGAACAGTGGATAGATAACTACTGAACACCATATAATGAAACAAAATATCAACTATTAACAATAATAAGATTATTATTTTTTCAAAAAATCTGAATACGGGACATCCAAGGGTCGATCTCGATGAAGATCGACTCTTGAACAAAAATCTATGGCTCAATACAATTTAACTACCATCTCTCAATATACATTCGAAGATAGTTTTATCATTTATCAAAAAAGAGTAACTCTGTATTGAAATTTTTTCATCAAAAATTTCAATAGAGTTTTCTTTAAAATAGAAATACTTTTTATATTTAATTATAATAAACAAAAGTATACAAAATAGCATATAAAATAATTAAATTATAATAAGTAACAGCAATGTGTATAGTATTAGTGGAATAAAAAATAATTAATCAAATAATTAAATAATTTCAGCAGTAACACTAAAAAATTTATGTAACAAATATAATTAATCAAATAATTAATCAAATAATTAAATAATTTTATTAATCAAATAAATTACTCCCCAACCCCATCTCCACCGGCTGCTAGCCGCCCCCTCCCCGACCCCGTCTCCATTGGCCGACATCCTCCCCGGCCCCATCTCCACCGGCCGCACCCTCTCCGACCCTGTCTCCTCCGGTTGCACCCTCCCCGGCCCCATCTTCTCTTTTTTCTTTTTTTTCTTTTTTTCTCCTTTTTTTCTTTCTTTTTTTTCTTTTTTTTTCTTTTTCTTTTTTTCTTTTTCTCCCCTCCTTTCTCTCTTCCCTTCCTCCCTCCCCGTCGCCGCCCCCTTCCCATCCCCGTCTCCCCCGACCACCGGCCGCCCCTCCCCGGGCCCGTCCTCATCAGCCGACACCCTCCCCGGCCCCATCTCTCCTGGCCGCCCCCTCCCCGATCCCATCTCCATCGGCCGACACCCTCCTTGGCCCCATCTCCCCCAGCCGCCAGTGGCCCTATCCCCGGCCCCGTCTCCGTCGACAGGCCCCCTCTCCGACCCCATCTTCCTCGACCGCCCCTATCCGACCTCATCTTCGCTGGTCGACACCCTCCCCGAACCCATCTCCGTCACCGCCGGCCACCCCCTCCTCGACCCTGTTATCTCTTTTTTCTTTTTTTCCCTTTTTTCTTTTTTCTTTTTTTTTTTCTTTTTTTTCTTTTTTTTCTTTTTCCCCCTCCTTTCTCTCTTCCCTTCCTCCCTCCCTGTCGCCCCCTCCCTGCCATCGCCTCCTCCCCAGCCCCATCTCCCCCGACCATCGGCCACCCCCTCCCCACCCTCGTCTCCACCGACCGACACCCTCATTGGCGATAGAGACAAGGCCGCCGGCCGCCCCCTCCCTGGCCTATCGCCCACCGACCTAATCCCACCCCCAAACCCATCTCCCCCATCTCCAGCCCCAAACCCCCTCCCCACCAGCCTGATCTCAGTCGCCGCCGGCCGACCACTCTCCGACCCCCCGGTGGCCCAATCAACACTCCAAAAAAATAGAAAGAAAGATCGTTTAAACTGTTACCTCTGGTGGATGCGGACAGCATGAATGCGGATGAGGGCGTGGATGCAGACGGCGATGGGAATCGATGGAGGTGAGAGGGGGGAGAGCAGAGAGGGGCAGGGGGGAAAAGGGGTTTTCGCACTAAACGGGAGGGGGGGGAGAAGAAGGGTTTCGCATGAAGAGATATGACGTGACGTGAACTATTAGCGATAAAAATTTTTATCTCTAATACGTTTATTAGTAACAAAAATTTAATTTTCATCACTAATAATTTAGAAAAAAAAATTTGTAGTAAAAAAAATTTCTCACCAAAAAATATTAATTGCGATGAAAAAAAAATTCATTGTCAATAACACTATTAATGATGAAAAAGAATTTTCATCATTAATAATTTCTGCCAAAAAAAATTTTCCAATTTTCTGCTAAAAAAGTTTTCCCATAAAAAAAAATTATTTACGATGAAAAAGTTTCATCGTTAATTATTTTATTAGCAATAAAAATTTTCATTGTTAATAATTCCACCCAATTTTCTCAAAAATTTGTGATGAAAATAAAATATTTCATCATTAATTATCTTATTAGCAACGAAAAATAATTTTCATTGCTAATTTATTTTTCATAAAAAAAATTTGGATGGATATTATTTTACTATTTATATATATATATATATTTTAAAATAATCTATTATGTGACCTAGAACCCGCACATAGTGCAGATTATAAGTTATTTTTTTTTTGAAAAGAAAAATTGGATGAGAAGATCATAGCCATCCAAAGTACCCTTGCATCTCATGTGCGATGTCATCTAAAAAAATTCTAGTTTATACAATATTGAGCTAAAGAAACATAAAGACAAATATTTTATGTCATGAACATATCTAAAAAATTTAGATTTAATATCAAAAAGAGTTAAAATATGAGTCAAACAAATAAGTTATTCATATTTAATATACGGGCTATACAGTCATATTCTATTAGTTTCATTTTTTTGTTACTGAAACTTGTTTCATTTAATACTATGAAAAGTATGCTTTAGTAGCTAGCATCAACTGTAGTTTGAGTTGAGAGTATTTGATTACTTGAGAACAACTCATTTTAGTTTTTATCAGTTCAAGTCATTCTAAGTATTTTTGAATCTGGATCTTTAGGTTAGGAACTGACTTTGGTCCTTTGAGATAACCAAATGCTCAAAATTATTTTTCATACCTTCTAATTAAACTTAAAATAATTTATGGGTAACTAAATATTTTAAAAAATACTAATTTATTATAAAAAATTATGATAAATATTATTATTTTATATGATATTAATTATGCTCTATTTTTTTTTTTTATTAGAGTAACTTAGATAGAGACATCATAATTAATATGATTTATCATAAAAGATATCTTGCTATTTGGATATGATCAATCAATATTATAAATTTTGAACTTGATGAACATTACACCTATTATGCATAACTTAATTACATCATCATACAAATGACTTATATAATTACTAAAAAGTTTAGAAGAGCTTTTATTTAAAAAAATTTAGGAGGACTAGTTCGGTATATATTCGAGAATCTTTGGATAATCTTTTTATAAACCATGTTTTAACATATAAAGATCCAGTATTATCTCTTTGCTATATTCTTGGGCAGATACAAAGCCTTTATATTTTATGATCTCTAGTCAGTCTATAGAACCAACAACTTATACAAAATTGAGCAATGAGATAGATTCAAAAAAACTTAGAGATGAAAAGTATTATCGTAATAATTTTTATATTTTTTAAATTTTTTATTTTTTAAAAATATTGACGATGAAAATATTTTTATCTCAAATAATTGATAATTTATGATGAAAATTTTTTTTTCATCACTAATAATCTATAATTTTTGAAATTTTAAAATTTTTTATTTTTTTAATATATTAGTGATGAAAATTTTTATCATAAATAGAAGAGTATTTATGATGAAAAGTCAATTTCCATTGTAAATAAGCAATAATTTATGATGTAATATTTTTATCACAAATAATCTATAATTTTTGAATTTTTAAAATTTTTTATTTTTTTAAAATATTAATGATAAAAATTTTTCATCATAAATAGTCACGTATTGATGACGAAAAGTAGATTTTCATCACAAATACTATGCTATTTACGATAAAAAATTTTCATCACTACTATCTATAGTTTTTGAATTTTTAAAATTTTTTATTTTTTTCATGTATTAGTGATGAATAATTTTTATCATAAATAATAACATATTTGTGATGAAAAATAACTTTTCATTATAAATACTAAATTATTTATGATGTAATATTTTCGTTGCAAGTAATCTATAATTTTTAAATTTTTTAAATTTTTAAATTTTTTAAATATTACCTATAAAAAATTTTCATCATAAATAACAACTATTTGTGATGAAATTTTTTTTTCTATCATAAATATTTGAGTATTTATGATGTAATATTTTTATCATAAATAATCTTTAATTTTTAATTTTTAAATTTTTTTATTTTTTTTTAATATTAGTGATAAAATTTTTTTATCATAAATAGAGTAGTATTTATGATGAAAATTTAGTTTTCATCAAAAATACTCAATTATTTATGATGAAAAAATTTTATCATAAATAATTTATAATTTTTAAATTTTTTATTTTTCTTCAAATATTAGTGATGAAAATTTTTCATCATAAATAACTTATATTTATGATGAAAAATAAGTTTTCATCATAAATACTTGTATTATTTATGATGAAACTATTTTCATCACTAGTATTTAAAAATTTAAAATTAAAATAAATATTTTATTATTTATGATGAAAATAATCATTGTAAATAATTTATATTTATGATAATTTTTTTTTTCATCACAAATATGGAGCTATTTACAATAAAACTAAATTTTTATCATAAATATTTTATTATTAGTGATAAATTTATTTTTTCATCGTAAATGGATTTATTGGCGATGAAAATATTTTTCATCGTAAATATTTTTATTGCAAAAAATCTCTTTTCTTGTAGTGTTAATCCCCATTGGTAGGGTCCAGAGTCCAATGCATAATCTCTATTGACAAGATTCAGAATCTAATATAGAATCCATATTGGTAGGGTCCATTATATAGTTAGATTGAGAGCATAAATCTGATCCATATCAAAATCTTTTTACAAGATAACATATATGTTATAATTTCATCTATATTCTATAAACCATAATGATTTAGAATCTAAATTTGAAAATCACTTTTCATTCAAAACATAGTTTCATAAATCATACATAATTCAAAGACTAATTATTTGCTTCTAAAATAAATTATGAAATATCTTGAAAAAATAATTCATTACTTATCTCTATAGAATACTGAATAAATGGATTCACTTAATCTTAAGAACATCCTTCAGAATCTATTATTCAAAATATATTTTTCTATTAGTCTTAAACTACAACTACCAAAAATCTCAAGTTCTGATATCCTCACAAGGCTGACAAAAGTGGTAGCATCCAATATCCCGATTGATTGAATCAAGATAATTTTAATAGACCATGATTAGACTAGGATACAGATGGCTCAACAGAGATTAATGATGATCAAAATAATAGTATCCAACAAGAGTCAAAGTGGAGATCGGTACACCGATTGATAGTCAGATATCAATTTGATCAAGTAGCTTTATCTAATTAGGATCACTTAGAATATAATGATTTAATAGAAATCAATAAGAACTACATCTTGTGATGCTCAATAAAAGCTTGAATGGTATGAACATGTTGTCTAACAAATAGATCGGTTCAAAATCTCCTATTCAAAATCTGAGGCCCCAACTGCATTCTCTTTTTTTTGCATTAGAGGTCACCACAAAAAGCCTTTCTAACCCCGCATCCATAGTGGCATCGAAATAGTAGATTCCTTTTCTCTTTTTTCATGGATCCTTTCATCCACACCTGCACTTGCAAAGACAGATACATCCTTAGGATCGGCATCTTCATACGGACAGATACATATCTTAGAATCTCTATAAACACTCCCACCCACCCATCTCTATCAACACTCCCATATATATTAGCATCTCCATATGCATGTCTACTTGCATAAGCCCAGTCAAACTCTTCTAAATTGTCCTGGATGATTTTATGCCTAAAGGCTAGAGGCAGAAAGAACCATATTTGGTCAATTAAGAAGAAGAGAAATTTTTTGGAATAGCCTATTTAGGTAGCTCCATGCCGGAGAGTTTTAGTTTACCCTCGACAATCTATGGCAAGAATGCTTTTGTGCAGTCCCTCTAGTTCCCCAAGTTACACCATTTTGTTTAATTAGGACCTCCACCTCCAGTATTCCACTTGCCACATTACCACCTATGAGTGAGCATCCTTAGAATTAGACACGACAACATTAGAATCAACTCGGATTCAAAGCAATAGGTTAGATTCACTGGATTCATAAATCATATAGAGAAAGAATATCAGAGAATAAAGAAATCAACAAAGTGGAACATGACAGATCAGGTAATACTGTTCGATAATTCGATTGGTTTAATCAAGATGATTTAATGAAATCATAGTTGAATTAGTGTATAAATAGTTTCATAAAAATCATAGATAATCAAATTTAATGATATCCATATTTGACCAAGGTAGATATCGGCACACTATTCGGTGATCGTGAATCAGGACTCCCTTTGTTAAGATCAAATCAGAATCATTGAAAGAAAAATCTTTACTCGATCAATTATAGAGAGAGAAATTCATGAAGAAAGAGAAACGATCTAGAGAGAAAAAATATATAGAGAAAGAAAAGAAACTTTTAGAGAGAGAAAA
>NC_026007.2:44694312-44774312 GCF_000442705.2 Elaeis guineensis | reverse complement strand
CTCAGATCGGCCTGCTACTACCTCATTAGCTGCATCATCTGCTCCATCTACGCTATCTTCTCCATCATCTGGATCTGAAACCGTTGTTACTTGTCGATGCATGCAGTCAACTCATCAGCTCGTTGCTCAGCCTGCCTCTGCATCTCCCCCAGTCGAGCATCGCTAACATAATAGGGTCTCGTACAAAGCACCTGATCATATATCTCATCATCTGTGGGTGTGGTCAAGCCCTCAGGGGTAGGCTGGGATCTGATGTCTATCATACGGTCCTAAAAATTAAAGTTATAGCTATTCTAATTTCGTACTGAAAATCAAACTACGAATGAAAATAATTGAAAAAACTTACAAAAAACTTTTGGCTCCCCGTCGTCTACTCTCCTGGCCATCGCTGGTGGGTCCACTAGTAGATATCAATCCTATCAGGAAGCTCGCCACTCTCTATATCTCTATATAATTTAAGAATAATTAATTAAATTTTTTTTTAAATAGTTAAAGAATTAAAATAAACTAATTAGAAGTTACTTATCATCTACTTCATATGATGAGCGAACGACCTCGAATCCCCACAATGCGATACGGTCTGTCTTGCTCGATTCGCGATGTTCTGGGCACATCGTCTCTGTACAGTTAGCAGTTAAATTAGTAGGTAACAAACTAAATTTAAGAATAAATGATTCAATTATTAAACTCTTAAAAAAAAGTTTGGATGTATAACCTAATATGTCGGATCCTTGTAATGCAGGCATATGAGAGCCCAATCATCCATAGTGATGCTGTCATAGGACTGCTGCCGTGCTACCTCCATCCCATGATCCTACATCATATGGTACCAATGTTGATGGATGCGGTGGCGATACTCCTTGAAATGCAAAGATAAATGAGCATCCACAGCTTACCGCATGTGATCCTCCTCAAAATCAATAATATCAAATACACTCTGCCAATAACAAATATTAAAAGAATATCATGCTAATTAAATATTCACAGTATAATTTATTTTATTTGTAACTAGGTGTAGAAAATCTCTCTCTAAGTCAGTACAACATGACGTTAATCGAAAAGCATCACATAGACATAGTTGTGGCATATGATGCCCTACTCGGTCTGCCACGACTCGCACCATCTCCTATTGAGCCTAGTGTAGTCAGGTGGTATCTTTATATAAAGATGCTAACCTGGGTGCTCGCATTTCCAATGCTTTACAATGAGGTTCTTCAATGGACCTCGCCATTGCCTCACCATTGGTGGAGATTGGCTTGAAACAACAATAAATAAATTATTAGTATGATAGCTATCCAAATAAAAAAAATCAAATTTTATTATATAAAAAGTATAATAATATCACTCGGACCTGCCTCACTCAGACCCATTTTATTGGGACCTACCAGTGCAAGACCCTCTGACGATGGAGCTGGTGTGGCGGTGGAAATCGGTGAAGGCGCCTCAGCCTTCGGGGTAGACTGCGAATGCAAATATCGTCGTCTGTCTTCTGATGCCATAACTATAATTCTTGATATATAAATGAATATAATATTGAACAATAATAATGAAAAATAAATTACATTCTAATGAATAGAATTATATCACATACTATTATTGCAAGAGAAGATTGAACAAGGAATATAGATCTACTCATTAATATTCATATCTTCCTCGATGTGTAGGTCCTCCTTCGAATCATAATAATCGACATATATGTCATCTTCTATCTCATCATCATTTGTGAACTAATTGTCGCCCTCTGACTCATCAAGATTAAATACAAAATTAGCTTCAATTTTGTTGGATGGTAGATCAGTCCTATTCAAAGGAGCTGTTACAAGCTCTTCATCAATAAGAAGCTCGGCTAATGTTTGTTCTTCCTTTTGAAAAGCTTCTCTTCATGTAAATCTGAACTTTTATCAATCTCTAATTGGGTTGGTATATCATATATGCCTCTAGGTGTTATTTTTTGTATGACATGCCAATTATCTTGATACTTTAGATCCTTCAAATATATTACTTGTTTCATTTGAGTTGCTAATATATATGACTCATTTTGGTACCATATTCGTACAAAATTTACACTGATAAAGTATAGATTGATATGAATTTCATTCTTTTTATTGCTAATATCTCATCATTCACACTGAAATAAGTATATAGAATTACTGGACCCATACTTCAATTTTATGATATCTATCAGTACACCATAATATTTAATCTCTTCTTCTCCTTCATATCCTATCGTAGCAATCTCACTATTCTAGGTCCATCGTTGCATCTCAAGCTCTCTTGTGTGAAATCTCATTCCTCCAATGATACAGGATGCATAGTGGTTAACCTTTCGATTGGAATCGCATGCTAAATCATACAACTCATCGATTGCATCCTCTTCTTTATTGAAATATTTATATTTCATCTATACCATAACTTAAAAAATTATGTTAGTTCAAATAATTATTTCTATAATTATTAAAAATAACGTATTACTAGTGAAACTTACAAGATCATCAAATCATTTTATAAATTTTTTTCTATGTCGATCATTAGCATTCGTATTATTCTCTCTGTATAGTATACTATTGTGCTCACTACAATAAGTTATGATTTTTAATTTTACATTGATATAAAAAATTACTTAAAATATTAAACAGTATGCTAAGATGGTACTTACTCAATGAAATCTTCAATTTCTTCATAATTATTTAGAACGTAGAAGTATGCCTTCGATAGCTCATTCATGTCCATAAATTTATATCTCTTTTCACTAATGGGTCGAATCATTTGTGTAAATATAAACAATGTTGGTTCATTATCGCCCCATTTACGATCTGCATTATGATCTATATAATTGAATCTTATTTTGATATCGTCAAGATATATCGAGCAGAACGTGACACACTATGTAGCTACGTATGCTTCCACTATAGACCCTTCAGACCATACTTTATTACGCACATATTTTTTTAGGATACACAAAAATCTATAAATAAAAATAAATTTAAATTTTAAAAATATATTTATATCTTATAACTGATATGATAAAGTGCGTATAATTTTTTTATCTTTCAATAGGATACATCCACCGATAATATACCGGTCTGATCAAAAGAGCTTCCTTTGGAAGATAAATAGTCAGATGCACTATAACATCAAAAAATGATAGTGAAAAATTTTTTTCTAGCTTACAAAGAATGAGTACGATATCCTTCTCAAACTTCTCAAGTAAGTTAATTTTTAATTTTCGACAACACAGTTCTTAGAAGAACACTCCCAACTCAATCAATGCAGTTTGAATATCACCACCCAAATAGCCATGTATGACCACAAAAAGCAAGCGTTGCATCATCACATGAGAGTCATGACTTTTCATGCCAGACATATTACCATCATTGTTCCTAACACACCGCGATACGTTTGAAGCTTATGCGTTAAAAAACTTTACGATTTTTGAACCATCCACAAAAACTCTTCTTTTCCACGTCAAACAGTGAATAACATGTAGATGGCATAAAAAATCTATCACCTCAATGAACTAAATGCAACTCCGATTGGATTCTCATTTTTTGCAAATCATGACGAGCTTTTGTACACTTTTATTTTTTCTGAGATATTCAATACAATACCGATGATATTATCATAAATATTCTTCTCAATGTGCATTACATCTAGATTATGATGAAGTAGTAGCTGCTTTCAATATGGTAGTTAAAAAAAAAAATACTTCACTTCATTCAATTCAGCTCAATTTCAGTACGCTTCAACTTGCGAGTATCCGATATTTTTTCAAATTAGATATTTCCAATGACTTCAAGTTGTTCTAAAACTTTTACTCTACTTAACTCCTTAAGTGGCGGATGTCGGTCAGACTTACCATCAAAGAATTAGTTGTAATGGGTCCTTCAAGAATGATTACCAAGTAGAAACCGTCGATGACCCATGAAGCATATTTTTCATCCATGCTTTAAATATAAGGAGGATGCATCCTTGTTGCATATTGGACATGCCAGATATCCTTTGGTGCTCCATCCAGATAAGTTTTCATATGTAGAAAAGTTATTTATAGTCCATAAAATCGAAGCATGCAACTTAAAATTTTTTCGATTTATAGAATCATATGTCTGTACTCTATTTTTTCATAGCTTCTTCAAATCATCGATTAACGGTTATAGATATACATCAATTTCATTATCTGATGCTTTCAAACTCAGAATCAATAGTGTCATAAAAATAAATGATTCTTTCATGCACTTTCAAGGTGACATATTATATACAACTAGTATCACAGACTATATGCTGTAGGAAGTACTCAAATTATCAAAGAGATTAAATCCATTTAATGCTAGATCAAGTTGGATATTGTGCAGGTCACTCGCAAAGTGCGGATGCTTTGCATCAAAATTTTTTCATACTATAGAGTCGGCTAGATGGCTAAGTATGTTCTCCTCCAGAACCCGCTGCTCATGATGCCATCTTATTTCTTCTACTGTCTTTGTGGACATATACAGCCTTTGAAGTCTTAAAATCAATAGAAAATATCTCAAAATCTTTTGAGGTATCTTCTTTATTTTTTTATTATCGATTTTGTACCTAGGCTCACTACATTTCAAACAATCAGTTGCCTGTTTGTTATCATTATAAAATAATATACAGTTATTTTTGCAAACATGTATAGGAATATAGTCAAGTCTCAATTTTTGCATGTAAATTTTTGCTCTAGAATATGATTTCGGAAGTCTTTCTCCATCGAGAAGAGCTACTTTAATCAATGTCAAATTTTGGTCAAATGACTTTTGACTCTATCGGTTCATGATTTTAATATGAAGTAATTTTATCAAAAATTTTAACTTGGAGAATTTTACACAATTTGGATAGAATGATTGTCGTGCATCCCTTACAAGCTTTGCAAACTGTTCAGAAGTCCCTTCTACCTCAAGCCAGATATTGTGTTCATTATCAGAATTGCCTTTAAATGCACTAATACTCATGCGTATATTTGAATAAATACCCTAATATAAATCATCCAATAGTTCTCCTATACCATCATGTTCGACAGGTTCAGCAACATCACTATCATCTTCAGTATCATCATCTTCGTGCATAATTTCATTCGGATCATCCTTCCCATGCCATATCCAGCAAGTATACTTTTTATCCATACCATAACGTAGCAGATGCTCCTCAACAAGTGTTATATGATGATATATCATATTAACACATCTCTTGCATAGACGCTTTATCCGACTAGCACTATTAGCCTTATATCGTGCAAAGTCAATAAAATCTCGAACATCTTTTCAATATTCAGAAAAAAAAATATCTTTAGCATTCATCCAATTTTTATTGATATCCATCTAACAACAAACATGAAAATCATTAACAACAAAGAAATTTTCAATGGTATTCATCCGAACCAGATCCCAATCCAGATTTTGCATCGAATCCCGATCCAAATTCTGGATCAAATTTTGATCCAAAATCAGACAAAAATGCATGATCCTATCCATTCGAAATCATTACTAACAGGTGTGGTCCTATCTCTTTCAGAAAAGTAATAATCTTATTATTGTTATTAGTTGATATTTTATTTCATTATTATGAAAATTTCGACAGCATCTTTTCATGGTTCTCCAAGTATACGATGTGAATATGGTGCCTACGCACCCTATCCACTATATATCTGTAGAACAGTGGACAGATAACTGCTGAGTACCGCATAATGAAATAAAATATCAACTATTAACAATAATAAGATTATTATTTTTTAAAAAAATTTGAATACAGGATATCCAAGAGTCGATCTCGATCAAGATCGATTCTTGAACGAAAATCTACGGCTCAATGTAATTTAACTACTATCTCTGAACATATAATCAAAGATGGATTTTTAATTTATCAAAAAAGAGTAACTCTACATGAAAATTTTTTTATCAAAAATTTCAGTAAGTTTTCTCTAAAAATAAAAATAATTTTTATATTTAATTATAATAAGTAAAAGTATACAAAATAGCACACAAAATAATTAAATTATAATAAGCAAAAGTAATGTGCATTGTGCTAGTGGAATAAAAAAAAAATTATAAATTTTAGCAGTAGTACTAAAAAATTTATGCAATAAATATAGATTAAACTATAAGTAGTTAAGCATGCAAAATAATATTAGAGTAAAATAATAACACGAAACCTAATCCCGAGGGTCTGATGGTTTTTTATTTTTTTCTAAAATATTTTTTATCTAAAAATAATAAATAATTTTTTATTTTTTTAAAAATATTTTTTATCTAAAAATATTTTTTTTAAAATATTTTTTCTCCACGGCCCCCACTCCCACGGCACCAGCGCCGTCACCCAACCTGCGCTGTCCGGACTCGACTCCCGTGATTCCCTCTCCCACGATGTCACCACCATCACCCACCCCTCGTGACCCACCCCCTGTGACACCATCGTCCTCTCCAACCCCCCGCAATCTGGATCCCAATTCGGATCCTGATTAGATCCCGATCTGGATCTCAATCTGAATCGAGATCCCAACCTTGATCCTGACCTGGATCCCGATCTTGATCCAATTTGGATCGTGATACAGATTTTATTTTTATTAATCAAATAATAAAATATTTTATTAATATTTTATTTTTTTTATTTTTTTATTATTTTTTTCCCATCATTTTTCTCTTCCCTTCCTCCCTCTCTGCCATCACCCACCCCTCCCCGACCGACCCCCTCCCCAGTTGCCCATGGCTGCCTCCCCACCCCATGTCACCCCCGGCCGCCCCCTAACCCCATCTCCGCCGGCCGACCCCCTCCTTGGCCCCATGTCGCCCCTGGCCGCCCACGGACCCCTCCCCACCTTTGTGTCACCCCCGACCGCCCCCCGACCCCATCTCTACCAGCCAACCCCCTCCCTGGCCCTGTGTCCCCCCTCGACCGCCCACGGCCCCCTCTCCACCCTCATGTTGCCCCCAGTTGCCCCCCAACCCCAGCCCCGTCCCCATGTAGCCCCCAGCCCCCTCTCCACTCCCCTGTGGCCCGATCAACCAAAAAAACAAGGGTTGGAAGTACTCTTACCTTCGGTGGACGGCAGACGGCAATGGCGATGTCAGAGGTGGGGAAGGAAGAGGGTTTTGCAGATGACAATGGTGACAAAGAGGCACGGATGGCAACAATGGTTGGGGGCACAAACGGCAAAGGCGGCGGTGATAGAGGAGAGGAGCTCACCGATGGGAAGAGAGGGGGCGAAGAGCTCAGAGAGGGAGAGGGAGAGCTCAGAGAGGGGAGAGGGGAGAGGGACGGGGGAAGAAAGAGAGTTTCTCTGGGTTTCACATGAAGGAATGTCGAATTGACGTGCATTGAATGTAGAATTATTAGCGATAAAAATTTTCATCGCTAATACTATTATTAGCGATGAAAAATTATTTTCATCGTCAACAATTTTTGCCAAAAAAAAAATTTCACTAAAAAAATTTTTCCTTTTAAAAAAAATTATTGACGATAAAAAAAATTTCATCATTAATAAATTTATTAGTAATAAAAATTTGATTTTCATCATTCATAATTCTCGTCAAACAAATTTTCCCATTAAAAAAAATTTTCCCACTAAAAAATTTTTCCTCTTAAAAAAAATTATTGATGATTAAAAAAAATTCATCATTATTAAATTTATTCATAATAAAAATTTGATTTTCATCGCTAATAATTTTTGCCAAAAAAATTTCTCCACTAAAAAATTTTCTCACTAAAATAAATTTTCCTTTTAAAAAAATTATTGGTGATAAAAAAAAATTTATCATTAATAAATTTATTAGTAATAAAAATTTAATTTTTATTGCTAATAATTTCTGTCAAAAAAATTTCTCCACTAAGAAAATTTCTCCACTAAATAATTTTTCCTCTTAAAAAAATATTGCTAATGAAAAAAAAATCATCATTAATAAATTTGTTAGCAATAAAAATTTGATTTTTGTCATGAATAATTCCTATCAAAAAAAAATGTCACTAAAAAAATTTTTTTCTAAAAAAATTTCACCCAAAAATAAATTATTCATGATGAAAATTTTTTTTTATCTTTAATAAATTTATTAGGAATGAAAATTTGATTTCCATCGCTAATAAATACTGTCAAAAATTTTTTTCCCCTCTAACAATTTTTTCTTCAAAAAATAAAAAAATTATTTTTAAAATAGTTTTTTTGATGAAAATAATTTTTATCGCTAATGAAAATAATTTTTGGCACTATGGAAGATCGATAGCTTTGAGGTCTTCGATATCCAAGGAGCTCATCTTCTTCTTAGAGTCCTCATTTCGGAAGTCAGAATATGAAAATATCATGATGATTCTGAGATCGTGAGAGAAATCCATCAAGATTGAGATTTGGAGGATAGGATAGAGATAGAAAGTTAGAGGTTTAGAAGCTCGTATATTGCATGCATGTAAGGATTAAGCTTGAAAAATTCATCAGAAATTGTGTGAGCATCAAAGATCTAGCAATTAACTAGAATCAAAGTAGATCTATGGATAGTACAAGTTGTGTTATAAAGTACAAACTCATATTTATGCTTTGCATTGCTAGGAACATGAGTGCTCGTATTATTTGTCTTCTTATAATTAGAACTCCTATAGAGATATATTTGAGTGTCGATCGATGCAGGAAGTGCGGTATTTTTCAAGATTGTGGAAGTCATACTAGAATGTGCTACTTAACAATATAATTTTTGCATGAAAAGAGGCACCTTTCATACAGTTTAAGATAAATACTCCATCAGAAAGATTCATTGATATCACCAGTAACAGTGACAGCGATGAACAGATGAATTTTATATCGCAAATTAACGTATAGCTCATTTTATTCAAAAGGATCTATTCACTCTAATCTGCGAATATCATTCACTTTAATATAATTTTTTCATACAAAAAATTTGATCTGGATCATAACTCATATTTGCTTCTTTATCATGTAAAAGTACAAAAGATGTATACAGCTGCTATAAAAAATAGATATAGTTGTCTTACACAAAATTAAAAATTTAAATTTTATAATTTTTTTAAAGTTCTAATTTTTTTAATATTAGCGATGAAAATTTTTTTATCGTAAATAAATATATTTACAATAAATTTTTTTTTTATCATAAATAATCATTATTTACGATGGAATATTTTATCATAAATAATAAGTAACTTTTGATTTTTTTAAGTGTTGATTTTTTTTAAGTATTTATGATGAAAATAATTTCATCATGAATAATTTTGTATTTATGATGAAAGTTTTTTTCATCATAAAAATAATTTATTTACGATGAAAATTTTTATCACAAATAATAATCAATTTTAATTTTTTTTAAATTTTTAATTTTTTTAACTATTGGTGATGAAAAGTTTTCATCAAAAATAATAAATGATTTATGATAAAAATATTTTTTATCACAAAAAGCTTTTATTTATGATGAAAAATTTTTATCATAAATAATTAATAATTTTTGATTTTTTTAAATTTTTGATTTTTTTAACTATTTACGATGAAAATAGTTTCATCATAAATAATTAAATATTTATGATGAAATTTTTTTTATCATTGTAAAAAGTGATTATTTATGATAAAATTTTTTATCATAAATAATGAGTAATTTTTGATTTTTTTAATTTTTTAATTTTTTTAACTATTAATGATGAAAATATTATCATCATAAATAAAGAGTATTTATGATGAAAATTTTTTTCATCATAAATACTCAATTATTATGATGTAAAATTTTTATTACAAATAATTTATAATTTTTAAATTTTTTTAAATTTCTTATTTTTTTTAAATATTGATGATGAAAATATTTTCATTGAGAATAACCTTATTACTGATGAAAAAATAATTTTTATTATAAATATATAAATTATTAATGATAAAAATATTTTTATCATGAATATTTAAAAATTTAAAATTAAAATAAATGATATATTATTTATGATGAAAATATTCATCGTAAATAATTCATATTTAAGATAGAATAATTTTTTCATCACTAATATTCAACTATTTGTGATGAAAAATTATTTTCATCATAAATATTTTATTATTTATGATTAATTTTATTTTTTATCATAAATATTATTATTGACGATAAAAATATTTACATCATAAATAATTCTAGCATAAAAATATTCTTTTCTTATAGTGTGTGTGTGTGTCTATATATATATATATCCAACACAAAATCGTAGTTGTTTGAGCTTCTTCCCACCTGTATTCAGCCACTCCAAGCCTCCCACCCAATTACGACTCCTAAAGATGGAAGAAACAAAGAAAAATCACTACAAAAAATTTTAGTATTAGCGACGGCTTATTGCTATTGGTAATAATGATTTTATCATTAGTAATAGTATTAACGATGGAATGCTGTCACTAATTGATGGTCGGAACAACTGTTATCGCTAATTGCTTCTATTAGCAATATTATTAACCATCGCAAATAGCCACTATTAGTGACGGCATTTGTTATGACCAAATTTCATCGCTATTTATTTTTTATTTTTAAATCAAATTTTAAAAAAATTAAAAAAGATTAACGATGGCTATGGTGATAGTTAATTTTATTTTTTAAAAAAATTTATAATAATATTTTTAAAATTTATTTTAATTAATCATAATTAATTATGGTTCCTAACACTTGTTATAATTAAAATCTAAAGATAATATTATAATCACAAATAAAAAACTAATTATATTATATTAAAAATATAAATTACATAATTTTACAAGTAGTATCAAAAAAAAATACAATACATCAAAATAAAAGAAAATCAGGTCAGATCTTCCTCTTCGTCCTCCTTCTCATCCTCCTGCTCCTTTTCAGTAGTTGGTGGAAGAAAGCTAGATGTCCCAACATTCTGAAATGAAGAAAAATAAAATATTATTAATAAGTTTCGATATGAAAGCGTATCTTTTGATACGAAGGTATACCTTCCGATACACTCTTTCGATTCTCTAACATATTATTTCTATAAATTTCATTCGATAATATAGAGCTATAGACATCCCTGACTTATCAATTGGATGGTTAGATTGAATTTTTAGCCCCTATCTCTTCTTTCCCGACTCAAGCCTAAATATGTGAAGCTTCTAAATATGAAAACTCAAAATAAGTAAAAGAGTTTACTAATAGAATTATCTGATGTGATGGTTGAGATAACGAGCCTAGCTGGTCACACAATTGCGAATCTCAAAGAATCTCTATGATCGTATCACGGATGGCATCTTGGAAGCTCTGAGATCGTTGGCTCAGAAGTCTCTGCACGACTTCCTCCACATGTGCATCGCTTCAAGTCTGGAACATCGAGGCCTATGAGGATACTGAACAGTATCGAGCCATTAGAGGATTGAAGCTATAGTCGAATCCTATGATCCGACTCCTACTCACCTCTCTGATGATCTTGAGCCATCCCTCAAGTTCAAGGAGGGGCTGAGTGGATGGGTCATCACCATGCCGTGCAATGACGTACTCTGCATAATCTACCTACACAATTTAGAAATATATTAGTTCTAATATATATATCAGATTCTCTAATAACTTAATAAATATAGTTTGAAATTCTTACTATGATTTGTCATGATCTAAAATCTAAGTAATCACTAGTCCTAGACTGGTGTGTGATCTCCCACAGCCACAGCTGGCCTGGTCGATGACCCAACTGCCATATCTATAATAAGTAAATAATAAAATTAAATTAATTAAAGCATACATATAAGAGTTTTTATAGTTCTAGTGAAGAATTTTGGTATAGATTTCTTACCAGTCTGTCGGTCACAATATGTGTGCCGATAGAGCCATCCATGTGCCTGATCAGATCCCATTGGACAATCCGATTTTGTTGGACCCTCTGTCACCTACTGGAGTACTCTTCGTTGCTCTAATGATCACAGAGGACCTCCCATATGTCCATCCACATCCAGTTATCCCTATAGAACCTCCAACCGATAGTGACTGAGAGCCAAAATGCTCGATGGCAGATTGCTTGAGGTTGTAGAGGCCATCTCGGAGCCTCCATGTGGGCACCTCATCGAAGGTCTGATGGCCAGCCTCTTCATCTTTGGGAGTATCGAATCGATAGTACTCCTGTAAGATAGAATCGAAGCATATATTAATAAGTAGAATACAAATATATCGTGAATTTAAAAATTAAATATTTCTAACTTATCTGAAACATCTTTCAGGCTGCATCATGAGCTTCAGACGGCCAGCTGGAGAACTCATTCATCGGCCTCAGCATCAAGCATCGGATGAAACCAATAACCACACGAGATACTCCAACCTCTCTAAGCATGCTGCAAAATTAATTTTGAAAAATAAATATTAACTCCAAAATGGCTAAATTCTAAACATATTAGTTGAAGTTGTAGTACTTACGAGTGGCTCTAAACGTGGATGAGCTCTCTATCCCCCGATCAAGTCGGAGGTGCTGCAAGCCAGATGGGTCCTCAACCATGACTCTGTGTTTGGGAGCTAGTCGCTACTGCATGTGACTGTGGGGTCACTGGTGACTCCCTGTCGTTCAAACCTGAGTGCAAAACATCTAATATAAAGAATGTTATATTAGTTAGCAAAGGATAAAATAACATAAATGAGAATATCTAAAGTGTTAGAGTTTACCACTGGATATGAGAGGTGCAGAACCATACGAGTTGGCCACATGATCACTCTCTCATTGAGAGCTTTGTCCTCGACTGGCACGACTCCGACCTCTAGAAGATATGATGTATAATCTCTAAAAATAAAAATAAATAGATTCACCAAATTAATTATATAATTATGGATGGCAATGCAAGATTTAAAATGATGTAAGATAAATAATTAAAATGATTCAAGGATTACATACATAGCACTACTCATCAGCCACTTCAGATGTCTGGTACCCTTCAGATTCTTCTTCTAATTCTTCCTCTTCTTCCACCTCTTCTTCTTCTTCCTCTTCTTTTCCTTCTTGGATAGGATAGTCTTTTAAAACAAAATTAGTTGGGTCTACCTCCTCATGTTGGCCATCATGTACAAAAATTCCTAGAGCATCTAACTCGACATCTATTGAAGATCGATGAAACCCTAATGTTTCATCCTCCTAAACGCATTCTGATAGTTGGGGCTCTTCTTCTTTTTCGAGCGTGTAATGAACGGCTCAAGACTTAACTTAGCATATAGCCCACCAATCTTTTCTTCCTCTCTCCCTTGATAGAAAAGAAGTATAATACACTTGAGCAGCTTGTTGAGCTAGCATAAATGGCTCGTTGACATATGCTTTTGATCTATGTTTGATTTCAATAAGCCCATGCCGTGGATCAACCTTCATACCATTGTTATTATCGAACCATTGGCACTTAAATAGAATGATACTATTACCTCCAATGTAGGTCAACTTGATCACTTCTTCGAGGATTCCATAGTAGTCACTCTCCGCCTCTTCCCACTAGCTGTCTTTTACACACACACCGCTGTTCATTATACTTTTATAATTTTCATATTGCTGGATGTGAAATTTAAAAATATTTATGTTATAGCTATTATGGCATGTCACGTATTTTGTTGGCACATAACCTAATGGTCTCAACTTCTTTGGTATGGATTCACCCTCTTGCATGACTTGCATATTATAGAAAGAATAAATTGAGAAAAATTAAAACAAATAAAATGATAATGGATGCTTACCTATTGATGGAACCAACATGTAAAATTTTGTGAGCACCATGTGGATATTTCTTCATCACTTATCCTTGGATTGTCCTATCTCAGCATCTCATCATATTGCTTAAATATGGATAAGATAAGTATATTAAAATAAGTGATTAAAGAGTTGGAGTTGTGATAGATACTTATAGGACATATGGGTCACCCTCGTTGTAGTTTAGCAAAATATATATCTCTATCTGTCAAAGTTCAATATCGAAGAAAATCTAATGAACCTCATATCCAAATTCACGAGCGGGATAGATAAATATTGAGATCTCTTGCTCTGATCCCTCACCACCACCATCATCATTTCGGCCCACTTGAGTCAGTTTTGTCTGCATACTAAGATTAAAGTAGTATCGACTGAAATTTAAAATTTCTTCTATTATATAAGCCTCCATAATAGAACCTTCGACTCGGACCTTAATTTTCACCTTTTTTTGGAGACTGTGTATAATCTTTCAAATGGATACATCCACTTGTACTGCACTGGTCCCCCCATCCTAGCTTTATATGCTAGATGAATCATGAGGTGCTCCATGGAATCGAAGAAGCTAGGAGGAAATATCTTCTCCAACTTGCATAGAGACTGCTAGTCTCAAGACTGAAGATGTGGTTAGTGGATAGTTCAGTAGCACAAATATCTCTGAAAAAAAGACTAAGCTCAGCCAAAGAACTCCATATGGAGTTAGGAAGGAGATCACACCAAGCCAATAGGAGTAATCATTGCATGAAGACACAATGGTCATGGCTCTTTAGCCTATAGAACCTGCAATCTTTGATATTGATGCATCAAGCTAGATTATTTGTATAACCATTTGAAAATTTAAGACTTTTACACCATTCACAAACATTCTTCAACTGCTCTCTTATTAAGGTATAAGATGCTTTCTGTTAGGATTTAACACCTTAAGATTCAGCCTACATTGAGCCCACAGTGAGGTTCGTGATGAAAAATAGAGTCCAACAAGACCAAGATCACCTGAAACAGAGCTCAGATGGAGGAGATACGAGCTTTTGAAGTTGGTATGAGATTTGAGGCGGCGGAGGACCACCGGCGGCCGGCGGCGGGCGGCAGCGGTGCGGCTGCAGGCGGCGGCGTGCGGCCAGCCGGGCGTGCGGCCCAGTCCGCGTGCAGGCCTATGCGCAGGCGCGGCCCAGGCCCACGCACACGGCCAGCCCAGGCCCAGGCAGCCTGCCTAGCCTTTTGCACCGGTCCATCGTAGATCGGGCGGTCCACGACTGGGCCTGTGGACTGCGTGGGTGTTTTTCGCATATTTCTCATGGTCCACGGCACTATTTCATAGACCAGAGCATGATCTGAGGGCGTGGGTGGCTCCCGGTCTTGATCCGACGATCCAGGGGTTATCTGGCTTTGTTTAGGACTCCTAATCCTTCTCTAATCAAGTTTTTAACCCTTTAAAAGGGCCTGATTAGTATCAGAGAGGGTGGTGGTTCGGATTTTTTCATTGTACAGAGCCCGTACGAACTCGAGAGGAGAGAGATTGGTGAAAGCGCTCAGAGAGAAGGAGCAGGAGGCTTCTGGACAGCGGTCGCCAGGCACTTCAGAGGTTCAGGGGGTCTTCCAAGAGAGAGAGAGCTTTTGTGAGGAAAACTTCTAGTGAGAGAGAATTGGGTGTACAAGGGTAGAGGGTGAGGTCTCTTCTTGTAAAATTTTTTTTTCATAGTGAAGTTTGCATGCCCCGTGGAGGCGAGCCCTTTTGTGGCTGATCCACATATTTTGATTGTTTTTCTTTTGTTTTTTTTCTTCTTTCTTCCTGCTGCATTGTGTGGTACTGAAAAGGTCTTGAGAGGTGGTGTCCTGGCCAGACATCCACCCAACACTTTCAGCTTCAAAAATTTTTTAAGCGACACCTTAACCAGCTCTAATAGAGGATGCTTGTATATGTTCTTCATATCTGCTCGAGCTTTAGGATTGTCCTTCATCTTGCCCTTGACATCCATAACAGTGTAAAAAATATTATCGAATATATTCTTCTCAATATGCATGACATCAAGATTATGATGGATCAAATTGATGGATCAATAAGACAATTCCCAAAAGATACTTCACTTCATCCAGTTATGAGTTCTATCGAACCTCCGAGACTTCTACTTGTCAAATAGCATGTCAAACTGAACTTCATCCAGTTGAGATACCCTCAGAAATACTTTCATACCACTGAGGTGTGGGGGTGCATGGTCCTTCTCTATCTTATTTCTCCTGAAGCTGTCTTGCTACTTTCGAAAAAGATGATGCTCGGGGAGAAATAGACGATGACACTCAAACCAGTAGGGATTACGACTTTACTCAAGCTGAAATGATTTTATATTCTTCATGCAATAGGGACATGCAAGTTTCCCATGAGTGCTCCATCTTGACAGCATCTTATAAGCAGAAAAATTACTAATGGTCCACATCAATGCAGTCTTTATTATAAAATATTGCTTCTTCGATGCATCAAAAGTATGTATGCCATCGGACCATAAGAATTTTATCTCATCAACAAGAGGCTTTAGATATACATCAATGCTTCTATCAAGATGTCATGATCCAGGAATGACTAATGTAAGAAAGATGTTATGTTCTTTCATGCACATTCCAGATGGAAGATTATATGGAGTAATAAAGACTGGCCAATATGAATAAGGAGCCACTGTATGACTGAATGGTGTAAAGCCATCCATAAATAGACCCAGTCGGACATTGCATGATTTCTAAAAAAATAAAGGATGGCAAGCATCAAGTTATTTTCATGCTTCACTATCTAATGGATGACTCATCATATTAGAATGCTTATGAATCCCTTTTATGTGCCATTTCATCTGCTCAGTAGTACTCTTGGACAAGTAAAGCCTCCAAAATCTAGGAGTGAGGGAAAAGTATCAAAGAACCTTATACGGTATGTTCTTCTAATTCCTATCCTCTTATCTCAGCTTAAATCAAATTTCACCGCATATGTCACATGGACTTTTTAGTTGATTCTTCTTATAGAAAAATATGCAATAATTACGACATGCATCTATCTTCTCACATCTTATGCCCAACCCTTTCATCATTTTCTTTGAAGTATTAAAGATCCCAACAAGCTTCTCATCCTTCGATAGTATTTTCTTTACTATTGCTACCATCCTATCATAATAATTGACCATCATATTAAACTTGGCCTTCAAGTTCAACAACTCGGACACAGTTGATAATACAGTGTGTGTTTCACATCCCGACCACAGTGGTTCATCAGCATCTTTCAGCATATGGTAGAAATTATCGCTGCCAGCTTCTGGATCGTCCTCCACATTCTAATAAAATTTTGGACCAGCTGCATCCATAATCTTGTCTACCATTCTATCTATGTCCATGTTCTGCTTACTTCTAACCCTTGTAACTTTCTCCCACATCTCTCTATGTAGGTACCAATGCTTGTAGTTGTACATAAATCTACTCTTATACAAATGGACAGTAATTGTATCCTTATCAAATAGTTATCTATTGTCACATCTGATACAAGAACAACAAGCTCATCCTTGATGTAAGAGTACTGCATTCCTAAAAGCAAAATCATAGAAGTACTCTATATCCTTCCTATATTCAGCAAAAATCATTCCATCGACTATTCAACGGTCCATCCAACTATGGTTCATGGTACACTATCTAAGAATTCTACATATACATAAATACAAGACAACTGCTAATTAATTATTTTATCATTCAAAATGGCTTACATAGTAAATGCATCCTATTATCAACTAATAGGTATAAAAAGTCCTATCCTATTTAAAAAATATATTAATTTTATAGATCAATCATAGTAATCAAACGATACACAACAGGAGCTGAAAAAAATTTCGACAGTATTTTTTCTTAGTTCTCTCCACATGACTGAAGATGTATGGAGAGAACTAAAGAAAAATACTGTTTAAAATTTCTTTCGAATCTTTAGCATATCGTTTGATTGCTGTAATCATCTATAGAAGTATTTATATTTCTCAAATTCTCCATACTGGATAATTAATTGATCAATGTACTTAAATTTTTTATTCATACAAAAATATATAAATATACGGATATAGTAGAATATATACATTAATCGAAAGATGGATTTATGATTCCATGCAATGCAATTTCTTTTAAAATTAACACCTAATTAATTATTTAAATTAACATCCAATTATGGGATGCTGTAGAATATGCACTCGGCCATTGCACGAGGATTGGCTGCCCTGGACATTGATTGGGACTTGAGGCCCGAGCATGTAGGGCATGCCTTGGCTCCATGTTCGCAATGCTGACCGGCATCTTTCCCTCGACCTGTGCGTGCAGGGTGTGTGGGGGCTGGATGTCTTGGATGCCAGCTAGGACCCGAGGCTCGAGCGCGTAAGGCATACCCCAGCCCTGTGTTTGCAATGCTGTCCGGCACCTTCTGTCAGTCCAAGCGCTCTACATGCCGAGACCCAAGTCCCATGCTTCTAATTAATTAATTAATTAAACACCTAACTAATTAATTAAATTAATATTTAATTAATTAATTTTTTAATATCTAATTATATTTAATTAATATAATTTAAATAAAAAATTAACTTTTAGTGACAGCATTAGTCATCGCTAATACTCATAGTAGAAGGCAGACTGCTGTGCAGAGATTGAGGTGCAGGGTGGTGCACAGGGACTGAGGCACGAGGGGATGACTTGGGGATATGACCTCGGCTCAGGGATGCGACTGCAAAGATGAGGGCACAGGGATGGGGCTGCAGGAAGGTGGCTAGGTTGGGGCTGCAGGGTCGGGCCAATGGGATAGGGGCCATAGGGTCTAGGTCACAGGCTAGGGGTGGTGGGGTAGGGGCCGTAGGGTCGGGATGGCGAGGCCAGGGCTAATAGGGTCAGGGTGGCTGCAGGCATGGTCGAAGCGCAAGCTCAGGGCCATGGGATGTCAGAGCACAAGGAGGGGGGAACCGTCAGAAAGGAGGAGCCGGGGCGGGGGGAATGAGACTGAGGCACAGGAGGACAGCTCTGGGATGAGATCTCGACTCGAGGATGCGGCTGTGGAGACGACGGTGCGGGGATGGGGCCGCAGGAGGGGGTGTGGGTTGGGACCATGGGGTCGAGCTGGTGGGGCAGGGGCCATGGGGTCGGGTTGGTGGGGTTGGGGTGGCGAGGTCAGGGCCAATGGGGTTGGGACGGCCACGGGTGTGGCTGAAGTGCGATCTCGGGGCCGCAGGATGCTGGAGCACAGGGAGGAGGGAACTGTCAAGGAAAAAGCATTAGGGAGGAGGGTGAACTGCCAAGAAGAAGGCATCGACAGGGGGGAAAAGCTAGGAAGGAGGAGGCACCGGCGAGGAGGGAATCATGGGAAAGGGAGGAGATGAGGTGCCAAAGTTTTTTCCTTCCCACAGGCCATGGGGATATTTTTGGTGGACTATTAGCGACGGCAAAGGTCACCATCACTAATGCTGTCGGTATATTTTTAGCAATGGTAATCTTCTGTCTCTAAAAACTAATCGCCGCGCTAATACTGTTATTAGAAAAAAATATTTTTTTTCATACTTTTAATTTTTTTTCAAAATTATTAGTGATGGTAACTCTTTTCGTTGTTAATAGTAGTTGGTAATTAATTAATTTAATTATAATTATAATCAATTTTTTTTAAAAAAATTAAATTTATTAGCTGTCACTAATTGTCAGAATTTCATCGCTAATAGTTGGCGATGACTAATTTTTTGGATCATTTTTATGGTGGTTAAATATTATTATTAGTGACGTCTTGTTTTCTGTTGCTAATACCATCGCTAATATTATAAATTCTGATAATGAATCAGGAAAAAGACTCTCCCTAAGCTTCCATATTTAGCCACTCTAAGCCTCCCACCCGATTGTGACTCTTGAGGATGGAAAAAATAGAGGAAAAACTAGGAGAAAATGAAGAAAAATCAAGAAAAATAAAGAAAAATTAAAAAAATTGAGAGGTAAGAGCTTTTCCCACATAGATTGTCTTTTTTTTTCTTTTCACTTCTTTTTTCTTTTCATTTCATTCTCTTTTTTGGAGATCTGTTGGAGATCAGAGAGGTTTCTTAAGTTTTTGGGATTATTTTCCTATTCAGCCATTCAAAACCTCCCACTCGATTAGGATTCCTGAGGATGGAAAAAATGGAGAAAAATCTGGGAGAAAATGAAAGAAAATCAAGGAAAACAAAGAAATAGCATAAACACTTGAGAGGTAAGACCTTTTTCCACATAGATTGTCATTTTTTTCCTTTTTGCTTCTTTTTTTCTTTTCATTTCTTTTTCTTTTTTTAGAGATCTATGGGAAAGGAAAGCACTTATGGGAGATCGAAGAGATCGGAGGGGTTTCTTAAGTTTTGATAGGATTTTTTGAGGGTGTGATTTAGTTCCTTGAGGTTTTGAGAGCTTAATTTTGGTAGAAGCATATAGGATTTAGGGTTTTTTGTGAAGTCCGACCCAACCCGATCCGATCTAACTTGACCTCAGGCAAGGTGGGTATACCCAACCCAACCCAATTTAACCTTCATCCTTTATTTTACCTGATCTGATCCAATTCAAGATGGGTACAGGATAGGTATGGGTATGGGTTTTTTTATGATGGGATGGCTGGGTCTAGGCATTGGTCGATCCCATCCAAACCCGACCCATTATCACCCCTAACGTATCACTAAGAAGGTTAGAGGAAAGAGAAAATGAAAGGATGGGATGGGTAAAAGAGACTTTTAAAAAGTTGGGAGAGAGATTACATGGATTAGAGAACTTGATTGCGGGTCCAAATAGAGTGTTAATTGCTATTTGATTTTTGTCCAAATGCTAATGGGAAAGATAAAGATAAGATGATGGGGTGATCAATAGGAGTTGACTTCAACTAACTACAGACCAAATTAGATGGGAGAGAAGAGATGGTGGTTGTAGTTTGATTACATGGATGCCTAATTAAAAAGTATGTTGAGGGCATTTCCTAAAGGGTAAGGCAAAATCTTTCAAAAATTATATCAAAAACTCAAAATATATATGAGATAGACTATGCTCCTCTTGAAAGAACAAAATATCTATTCTACTTGATTCAAAATCAATCATGGAGCATCCAAATCAAAGATCCACAATGATTATGATTTGTATCATTAAAATTGCCCAAAAATCAAAATCATATAATTTGTTGGTCATTAACCTATGCATCAAATGGGTGCAAAGATGAATGGTTAAAATAGCAAGAAACCATATTTTACAATGATCTAAGCATTACAATCTACTAATTTTCAATGTATATATATTTTAACCTATGTAAATCATGATTAATAAGGCAAATTTTTGACTGAATACTTTATCAAATTCATCTTTACTAATTATTGTCTTTAGAGGATTGGAACTCATGAATTCCTTCAAAACATGGTCAAGAAAAGAAAACATGCCCAAGTTGGAACTAGTAAGTGGCATTCCCATTATATTTCTCCTAATATGCCATGGCCTAGAGGACTTTGCACAAAAATAATGAGTAGTTATATAACACGCACCATCTAGTCATTATCCTACTACATTAGCTGCTATATGACAAGAAAACATATATTATATAATATCTTCATTGTTATAAAGATATCATATTTTAAATTTAAAGTTACTTATTTAAAATATAATATTTTATTGTATCAAAAGCAATATTATCTAGTTCTAGTTTTTATGTAGACATTTTGGAGATAGAAGCTCTAAGTTTTTTTGAGAGAGAGTGCTTCACTTGGGTTCCTCGATGTTGGCCATGGAATCTACTAATTGGTAGAAAAGAACTGTGAGCATCCTTATGGTAGTTTTGTGTAGGTGCACAAGTATGCTATTAGCATTAATAGCTAGAAAGAAGATAAGATAAAAATTTTGATAATATGGGTATTGATGCCTTGACTTTTAAGGAGTTGCACTACTGTGATACCACTTGCCCGAAAAAGGAGAAGGTTGGATGTAGTTGGGCTATATTTCTACACAACAACTACGAATAATCTAGACTAGAACTGGATAACTAAAGTACAAAAATTGAAGATAAATATAAGGATAAGTTAAAGCTAAAAATAAAGATAATGATAAGTTATTTGATGGGCCAAATAGTCCTCTTCTTCAGCTTATATCTTATTATTTATATAACATAACTCTAAACTGTCGAGTAACTCCTAGCTAGTTCTTGTACTCATAATTGCCCACATCAATTCACCATATATCTTTAGCGGTCCTAATACTTGTGTCCCATGGCTACACTTATTCTAGTAATTAGTAATATGCTTCCCACACTGCATAATCATAAGTTGAAGCTTTAGTTGTCAATTATTAAGAGAGTGAGTTGACTCTAAAAGGTCTTAGCATCATTCGACCTATGTTGCTGTACCTCTTGTTGTCATTTCGCCCACCTTGATCGAGTTTCATTTGTCTTGATATAAGTTATATGGCAACTCTGCTCCAACCTATCCCAATCCTTAGCATCATCCATGTGGCACCCACTCAAAGTAATTACTTAAGTTTCTAGGATAAGATATAAATATTGCTCTCATATCTTATTAGCTGATGATCAAGAGGCTAACGGAATGTCTCCATCACAATATCCTCGATAATTATTTAGTCAACATCCTATAATTATGATCTTGATCCAGCAATCGATTTTCATTTTGTTTGCTGATGTTTATTATTATCCTTTCCTTAGCACTTTGCTCATACCTTTTCTAATCTCCTAGGTTACTACCATCACACATCCCATGCTTGCATATATTCTTTTACATGGACAGCTTGTGCACTAAAGAATATAAAGTGGGAGGACTGAAAGAAGGATATACAAATTGTGCTATATGTCATGCTCATGTGGTTGTCTTTCTTATATCATGCTTGGTTTCAATTGCAACAACCTATTTAGTGGTTCCGAACAAGTTTGGATGCTGCACATATATGCATACCCCTAAGTGCTAGGATAGTGAATGCAACAGCCAGTGTATGCAAGGTTGCTCAATCCAAAAGGAGCCTTTGCAACATCATCAATGGATTGCATTATTACCATTGTAAGTGTTGCTGTGGTAGCTCAAGCCAGTTGTAATGTATGGCCATGCATAAAAGAGATGTTGACATTAAAGAAGATATTATCCATACTCCTTTGTAAAGCATACTTATTCTCTATATATTAGCCATGCCTACCCCTCTTGGTGTTCATCTTTCACCCTCTTCCTGACCATACCTATGCCTCCCCCTATTTTTCTTTAGTAGTAATGGCGAGTTAGATTGAGCACTAGTTAGTGCCAACCAACTAGTTTGATAGTCTTGCCTTTGGCTAGTTTGTCGAATCAAAATATTGTCATGATTGCATTTCATCAATCGGGAGTTTTTGATTGGTAAGTCAGTATCTTTATGGAAAGCCTCTAGCTAATCTCCTATCTTCACCATTTTCAAGTTGGTTCATGCAAGTCCCCTTTTGTTTCAACTTTTGGTGATTGGATCCATGTAGAATCCTCATGCCTAATGGGTCACTGTGTAAGCTTACAACAACTATAATTGTTGAACCACCATGATAGGCAAAGTATTAGATCAGCTTGGTGATCAATGAAGTCTACAATATCTTAGGTTGATAGTGATGAAGAAATGTTGACTAGAAGTTCCAACTAGTAGAAGGGTAAAGGTCAAGGTAAATATAATCTTAAGAGTGCTACTAGTTCAATTGGCTTGTATTTTTCTCTTTCTTTTCCTTATGTACAACCATATCAGTTGAAAGCATGAAATGGTTGAACTTTTAGTTTTATATCTTTTTTGCTTGCTTCCAAAATATTATCCACTAATAGATCGGCCATAAACTTCTCCATCAATACTTCTCAATTTATAAACTCCTCCAGGTTGGACTTGATGCATGTTGTAAATTTTCTCTCAATTTCTAGAGAAATCCCAAGGTCTAAGGAAGTATTGTTTTTCATTCTATGTCCCCAACACTAAAAGATTTTGGCTGAACTTTTGTTATATGAGTGAATGGCTTTGAGCTTTTGGATGCATAACTAGTCTAACACTGCTAATCTCATCTCATCTAATTATTCTAAGTCGGCCATTATGGACTAGGTATAATCTTTGCTTGTTAACTCAAATTGATGGGCTATTGTATGTGATATCTAATGGCCATTTCTATCGATAGTATTGCATTATGACGATAAGTGAGTATGTGGATTCACTCTAGTGGCCAATCTCTTGAAACTCACATATTCTCATAACACTTAATAGGACTTCATGCCACAACCTCGGTTGTCTCTAATGGCCTTGTGGATATTGGCTACTAAAAACTTATTAATTGATTTAGCTTGTCCATTACATTGGGCATAATATAGTGTGGAGTGGATAATTTAGAAACTTGTTTCCTCTATAAATGCCAAGACATCTTGATCAGTAAAGACAATCCCTTGATTAACTGAAGTTAATAATGGCCACTTGATTAACTGACCTCTAGGCATTGCTTCCACCTACTTAGTAAAATAATCTGGTGGTCATGATAACAAACTTGTGACCTGTGGATTAAGATGGATGGATCTAGTCAATCAACTTTTGAATGACCATAGTTTGACAACATAGTGTAATTCTAACTCTAAGATCCATTATACAGGGTCATGCCTCAGATAGCTTGGCACCTCTTGGCATATCTCATGTAGTCTTCTAACATCTTTAGCTAGTAGTATCATTTTTTAGTGATCAACTATTGCATGTTTAGTCTTGCTTGATCGGTTTCATAAATTCCTTCATGGGCCACACCCATTATTAGCATGGATTCTTTGTCACCAAGGCACTCAGCATCAATCTATCTGGTTGGTTCTTGTATAGCTTGTTGCCTATTAGTACATAGTTGATAGCCTTGAATTTCACCTTTCTTTTGGTCTTGGCCAAAGAGTTCATTAAGTATTGGATGATGGGGCACCTCAAATCTTCCTACTTGACATCTAGGTTACACTTACACAATGCTATATATCATCTTGTCTTTTGAACATGGATGGCAGAATTTTTTTTTCTACAATAATGAATCTAACATGGACATCTAAAAGTATTTTAACTCTTAAAGTTGTTTGTGCCAAATCAATAACTTCTTTGTTCTCTAAGGAACAAACTTTAAGGTGACCATAGTGAAACTCTCGATCAGCTTCATTGCATTCATACAATACTACATGAGTACCTCATTGCCATATTTATACTCACTGAGCTATTTAATCACTATTTGAGAGTGACCCTCCACTTTTACAATTGTGACTCTCATGTTTTACAGTATTTTTAAGCTGATAATCAAAACCTTGTACTCCACCTAATTATTTAAGTGGAAAAAACCTTAGTTGAAGAAAAATACTATTCTTTTCCTAGTGGGAGATTCAATAATTGTCTTTGCTCTAGTGGTTCCTTCAGCCTTTTGAGCTATCAAATAATAACCTTCAAGGGTGTAGGCCAATCTCTCCAATCTCTACATGCCACATAGTCTATTCATCAACATTATACATGGATGATCAGCTATAGACGTCGCTTGCAAATGGATGATCAGCTAAGAAGTTTGCCAGAGCTTGACCCTTTATAGCCCTTTGAGGAATATATTGCCAAGCAAACTCAGATAGAGTGATTGCCCACTTACTGATCTCTTGGTATATGTTCAGCCTAGTTAATATATATTTGATTATATCAATGGTGCAAATCATGTGATTAGGGACAACCAACATATAATATGTTAACTTTGTACAAGTATAACATAAGGCTAGATAAAGTTTTTTTGACAAGTATATATCATCACTTAGTCTCTACCAACGTCCTACTCAAGTGATACAAGGCTTGGTCACATCTGGCTTCAGTATCTTGAGCCAACAAGCTCTCGCTAGAATCTTTAGCTATTGAGATGTACAACTTCAATGGGACTCTTGCTCTTGGCAGGATTAGGATAGGAGAGTTAGCAAGATAAGTTTTGATCTCTTTGAAAGTGCATTGATGTTTATCAGTCTACTTGAATTTATCTTTAGCCTATAGCTTCAATAGCATTTAGAAGGACTTGAATCTTTCAAATAGAGTTAGATATAAATTTTTATAGGAAATTTATCTGCCTGAATAACCTTTGTGGCCACTTCTTTATATATGTTGGTTGGGCCTTTATGATTAACTTATTGCCTTTGAAAGTTTAATGCACGATTTAACTTCCAAATATGGCAGATCCTATCCAACCCAAAGCAGTCTACATTAAGTCGTATCTATAGTGGCTAAAGTGGTTTATGTTGAGTTGATGATCCTCCTAGATCAGTGCTCCTCCTATTTAGGAAATCCAACTCATGCTAAATCAGAATTAAAGGCTGAAAAGCACTAGCTTCCTTGTCTCACTGCTAAATGACTTATCTTTGCTTGGATATGGCTTCTGACCATACTCTTTTTTGTTAGATGGTAGATCATCATCTTTAGAGTGGGAGACAACTTCATTATAGAAGTTGTTGGTGATTGTGTTGAAGGCATTGCTAGTCGAGACATAATCTCGATGAGTTGGACAATCGTCTCTAGTTGTGTGAGACATCCTTTTGTCTCATTATTCATCAATTCAAAACTATTAGTTATACTTGTTTGTCCTTCGATGTATTTCCAGTACAAATAGCCCTTGTTTCATCTGCATGTATTGTTGGTATTTTTGGACAATACACTAAAGCCTTCATAGATATAGAGAATCGAAGCTTTGATACCGAGTTGATTTGATCGGGGAGAAAAAGGAATTTTCTCAACCTATTTAACTCAAATCTCTTAGAATAAATTTAGAAAAAGATAGAAAAATTATTATTTCTAGAAAAGAAAAATGAAGTAAGAGATTCCTATTTTCATTGATCATAAAAATAAGAAACTCATCTTTTACTATCATTCATCACCACTTTCACCATAGCAGGCATCAATGCTATCATTATCACCATTGTCTCCACTGCCATTGTCATAATTGGGATTGCTACCATCATCTCCATTAAACCTATTTATCAAGCGAGCCTGATCGGGTTTTGGTTGGGCTTAGCCTAAGGTATAACTAAAATTAATCAAGCCTAGATCGAGCCAAGCCTAGCTTTCGAGCTTATTTTTCAGACCCGAGCCTAGTACTTGGGCTTCCGACTTTAAAACCAATCTTGATTTTTTTCTAAATTTTTTATTTTAAAAATATGAATGTTTCTAGAAAAAAGAAAAAATGGGAGAGGGAGGAGGAGGAGGCGGAGGGGGAGGATAGAGGAGGAGGAGGAGGACAGAGAAGGATGTGGATGAGGAAGGGGAAGTAGGATGACGAGGAGGAGGACCAATGGATCGAGAAAGAGGAGGAAGCAGGAAGACGATGAGGAGGTTCGGGGAAAGAGGATAGATGGGGCTGGACTTGACTGAGTTGACCAATACCCAAGTCCTGCCCATTTAACAGGTGGGCTGAAATTTTAGGCCTGACCTAGCTCATTAGGTTTAAAATTCAAGTCCAAGCACATTTGAAATGCTTCAAGCTTGAGTTAGTCGAGTGAGTCATCTAGGTCATGAGCAAGTCTGGTCTCTAGTACTATCATTGCCATCATGTTGTTATCTCTACCATCATCACTGCTGCTGCTATCATTTCCACCAACACTATTGCCATTATAGTCGTTGCCATCATATCCCGCTCTACAACCTCCATCATTAGCATCACAACCACTATTATTATCACTATCCTAGTCTTTTGCACACCACCATCATCATCATCACCGCCATCACTGTATCGTCGATGCTCCCACCATTACTGTCATTGCTACATTACTACTAGCACTTTCATCACTATTAGCAATCATTATCACTATCCTAGTCACCATTATTATGCTTATATTTTGAAAATAATTTACTATGCCAAACTTTTTTATATTTTTAAAATTTGGAACAAAATATAAATTGAATTTTTGTTTTTCATTTTTTAAGTAAGAAAAATGAAACTGATGGCAATCGGCATTTAAGCTTCATCACCTAAATTTTAGGAGAGAAATAAATAATTGTTCCACTAGAATTTAAAAAGAAAAACAATTGGAAATGCAATGTATATCAATGACAAATCATTAAGCAAAAATCTTTGGAATTGCAGCTCATATACATGCTTACAAATTGTTTAGCATCAAAATTTTAGTGAGGACTTTCCTCCATGAAAATCTTTAGGACATGTCTACATTATTCATCGATACTCCCATTGTGTGTTGTTATAGGTTCATATTATCTCGGCCACCATCCTTCGGACTCATCCTTGGATATACTCTTTGGACCAACTGAAGTACCGAGGTGGACTCCAAATAATGAACATCATCCAAACATCCTCATAATGGAATAGACAACTTCATCGGACTTCATCCTTAGATGACATCCTCGGCCACACATCGAGGACATCAACGTGCCACCATTGACCTTGCTATCGGTCCAGCATCGATGATTACAGTCGACAACTCATCAAGACCACCATGGAGAGCCAAGATGCAATGACCCCGTCAGTTCCCATCTAACCTCTCGACTCGGGCATATATCCACCTTAAGGTCGAGACCTCACTGACCCCATAGGATAATTTTTCATGACTGACACCAATGATAATGTATCCAGATCAAGGCCTTAGCTATGTGCTAACCTAAGGTCACCGACCCATTCAGCCGTGTAGGCCACCATCAGAAATCTTTCAATAGACTGTTAGAACATGGCCACTATCCATGACTAACAATCTCTGACTTGCAGATTCCTGATCCTGATGATCTGATAGATTATGGCCTAGTAGGATGGCCTACTAGATTCAAACATAACAGCCTACAACTCTACGTCTATATGAAGAGGTAACTGCGGGACCTTTGAGGTAGGATCAATGGTAGAGAGTGAAAATGCCCTTTGTGCTTCCACCCTTCTTCCTCTCTTTTTTTACTATTCCCAAGCTCTAGCTTACTTAATCATCGAAGGGTCCCCCATCAAAGAACTCCTGATGAGTGTGGACTACTTTTGTAGGTCCTTGTTGGCATCCTGATGCTTGAACCGTCCTCTATCCTTGTTCATATAAATATCCTCTGGAGTCTTGATGCAACAGTTTGGCACTAGAGGAAGGGCTCAGTAACCCAGCAGAGGAGAGAAAGTACAGTAAGATGCAACCACTTTATCGCCTTCTATCGATAATCTGCCCAATGAAGTTAGGGTGGAGTCACCCAGTTGTCCATTCTAAATGGTTGCACAATCGGTGCAACCGCCCGTGATGGCAGACCTACAATAGTTCGATGACCTGATCTATTAGGTCTAGACATTAACCAACACCATCCAATATCTACAACAGATTATGGAATGATGATGACCTCCATAATCCGGTGCCCAACTTGTGCCATCTTGGCACAGTCATCGGATTTGCTCCCTAGTTCAGGACCTTGCTCCTCGAAGCATACACCGGATAGGTACCATCAATCGATGATCACCTTCTCATTGAGGCTCCCACCATGGGGCCCATGTGCACCTTCCCCATGGCATAACGTGGTACATTTTAACATGGCAATGTTAGAAGTCTACAACCTTGAGAGGCCATCGCCAAGTCAGCCCAAAGGTGAGGCTCCACAATGAGTGCCTCATCTACTCTCATAATGAGATATTTCCAAAAGATTATGCCAATCTCCTAGCCTGAGCTCATATGTACATACCGACTGAGGAGTGCCTCCAACTGAAAGACGAGATTGAAGCTCTCATTCGAAGAGACTACCTCAAAAAATATATTCGGAAGCATCAAAATTGAGCACCTGAGGAACTGTCTCAGAACCAACTCGATAAGGAGAATAACAACAACTAGCCTATGGTTGGTGGATCAACATGATCTTGAATCTCGATAGCAGAAGGGGGGCAAGAGACCGCACTAAAAGTCCAAGGAGATAGGGGACTATGCTAAAAGTCTGAAGAGGTAGAAGATCGTGCCAAAAATCAGAAGAGGCAAAGAGAGTGACCAAGAGATGCTGTTGATCTCCAATGAGCTCAGACTCTCTATGATGATGCTATTGCCATATCAATGATGATAGCAAATTAAAAGCTTCAATGGAACCTCCATTCCTTGGATGTAGAATGTCAAGAACTTAAGGATGTCTTTTCGATAAGTTGTATGTCCATTGATTGTGTCAATAAAAATTAAGCCTTTATACAGATTTTTTGTTAAAGCGATCAACTAAAGGATCCGATTAAAATTGGTCATAATGGACCACAAGTAAAATCATGAGAACTAACTGAAGGTGTCTCAAGAAGCCATCTAAAACATAAGCTCGAGATAATCAAGTCAGACCTCATCTTTGGACAAGTCACACGAAGGTCGAGGATGGTGATGAAAATTATCGCTAATCGACTTCAGATCGATCTTGTGTGACTCCTTGTAGGGATCCTCTTAAATATCCCTATGATGGTTGGATTGGGGGGAACGACGGTTAGATGTATGCCTTAGAAGCTAGTCAGGCTGACACATATATTTACTCTAAGATATAATTTTATATTTGATATTTTTATTATTAATAAAATTAGATTATTTATTTTATTTATTGATGCGTGTATCCATAAATCATTCAAAAAATTAATAAGATAATGATACATATTATCAAAAATTAAAAATTTGAGGCATGTGTCATTACTGATTAATTTTTAAATATTTTTGATCGATGGATCATCATGAAGATAGTGATTGATTTGGATAGATTGGTGTACAGATTATTTTTCTTTTAGAATAGATGAGCCTTGAGTCTATAGAGTGAAAACATTGGAGTAAAAGTATAAGTGATTGTTAAAGAATAAGAATACTGAATATGACAAATACGAGAAGTCACTTGGATGTCTACTCACTCGTCAGTGACTTACTCGATATTGTAGTAGTATGACTAATTCTTTGACCTACGGTATCTTAGTTATTCATAATGAGATTGCTATAGTTTGACAGCATATACATTTAGTTTTCTAGTCGTATGGATCCTTGCAGTACATGTTGGATGTAGTAAGTTTATTATAGAAATAGGGTGTGTATTTATATGAAATTTATCAACCTTGATAGATAAGAAAGATATCCCTATATGATTTTTGAGATTGAGTTCAGAAGATTTGGATCAGGATAGTGTGAATAGTGAAAAGAGATTCCATAGCTTTCACATCAGGAACTTGAGTCGAATAAATTTGAGATGATAGATGATGGGATTTCATAAGAAATTTCATAACCTCCATCCTATCAATAATTACGATAGAAGGATTATATCATACGATAACTGTACGTAGAGATTCATCTATTCTATTCTACTGGAATACCACTACATACTATTAGACATTACTGGTAGGTTATGAGACTCATGAGAATTATTGTGATGGTCAATAATTCTCATTGGGTGAGTTAAAATTATTCCAATCTATTGGAAGAAGTTTCAAAGATATTATTGATGGAGATAATAATATTTTTTACTACTAAATAGAATAGAATCTATGAGATCACACACAAAGAGATTGTATCCGATCAGATGGTTGGATTAAATTTGACATGTCAAAGGTTGACATGCAAGTCAAAGGTTTGATTATGTCAAAGAGTTGACACAATCAAATCTAAAAACAATAGGACTCCTTATGAGATAAGAATTTTGATTCGATCAAAATTCAAGTCACTTAGGACTTTATCCATCAAAGTGTTTAATGTATAGAAGGACTCCTCATGAGATGACACCATCCATCTTTTCTCACATAACATTTTCCTCATGCCAAAAGGGGCGTGCGTCCAAGAGTTGGGATGCCTCAAGGTCTTTTCTCTTGAAAGGACTCCTAGTTTCATAAGATTTTGATTTGGTCAAAGGTTGACACAAAAAAAAAAAATAAGGTCCGAAGAGTTTGAGACCTAGAAGGATTCCTCACACCTTATGTGGATAGCACTTCATACCTCACATCCCATCCTTCTTACGTTAGGAAGAGGTGTGCCTAAATCCTTTCTTATGGAGGAAAAAGGAGTCCACACCCTTTTGGTTCCACACCCCAACCCTCCTTGCACCTCCTATCTATCCCTTCCTCTTATCTCTCACATTAAAAAGGAGTTTTAATGCTCAAGGGCTTCTCATGTTAAAAGGGTGCTAATGCCCTAAGTGGTTTTTGTGCACCTATTATCTCTCATGCCCTCTCTCTCTAATGCCAATTATTCTTTGGGGTTTTATTATCATGTGATAACATGTCTCACACTTCCAACATAGCTCACACCCCATCCCTCTCTTCTTGCAATGTCTAAGAAGTTGGATATGGTCCAAGAGTTGGATGCCTCTTCTTGCACATCCAAGAGTTAGGGACACACAAGAAAGAAAAGAGAAAAAGGGTTCTGGATTTTCTTGAGAAAAAAATCAAGAAAGACTGAGGAGCTGGATTTTATTGAGAAGAAAATCAAGAAAGGATCAGGAAAGGTTCCTAATCCATTCATGTGTGGAGCACGATCTATGAAGAGGAAATACTGAAATCCTTGAGAGGATTTTCAACAAAGAGAAAAAAAAATTCACCATCAAAGAGGATCTCTCTGTAAGGGAGCTAGCATTCCAGTGAGATCAGATACTTTGATCAGATGACAATCTTGTGTGGATATCTGTAAAGGCCGGATACTTGGATGGCTTCAAAGAGACCTTGATATCTATGATCATCAAATTGTGGTGAAGAGCTATCGAAGCAAAGATGAAGATTAAATCTTTATTTCTTAATCTTAATCTTGATAACTATGAGGGATACGAAGTTGATTCGAGATGAGATCTCATATTCAATAATCTAAAAATTATTTTTATTCCACTGCATAGTTATCTTAAATTTTTTATTTTTTCTTCCATTGTGCATGTCAATCAACCCCTAGTTTTTGATTATGGTATCCGGGCCACCCTCATATGTTTAAAGATTAGTTTGTTGATTTAAGTGTTATTGGTCTTTCAGTGAGATTTGAAGAACAAAAATTTCTGATCTTGTCAGTTGATTTGATCAGTCAATATCAATGATCGATAGGATCAAAAAATTATGGTGATTTGATCACATAAAAAATTTTCAATCTATGTTAAATGATTAGTCTAATACCCAGATCTATTTTTATTGTATGAGATACATGTGGTGATGGTCATAAGATTGCGATCCTTTTATAATCTTTGTGATGTATCATGTTTGTGGATCTTGTATATATGTAAAAGTGTTTATTTGTGAATGCTAGTGAGCATCAACAAATCTATGTAATTTGAAGGCCTACGAAACTCATATAATTTAAAGGGTTGTAATTAATTTCTATGGTATGTATTTTATGGATTGTATTATGTGAATGGTTGCATATCAATGGTTGATCGATTACAAGCCTAAAGCATACAACAAGCATGGGTTGAGTCAAGCAAGTGGTTAAGGTTGAATCAAGATGTTGATCATGATGAGATCGAGTATGTGCTTCAAATTGATTCAAAGAATTGAAGATGATCAAACTAATTGACATACTTGTGCTTGTATCTTTTAAAGGAAAAATCGTCTTTTTTCTTGTAGGATCTTCCAGATTTAATGAGATCTGGGGTGGAATATTTTAAAAAAAAATTATCCTACTTTATTTCAGATCTAAGGTCTATTAAATTTGATAACTATTATTTAATATTTAATCTAAAATTAAATCTAAAACTTGAAGATTAGAGAAATACCTCTAGGGTAACTAGATTACCCTGTAGATGATCGCAGTAATGCCCGAGGTTCTAAAATAGCCACGCAGTCATCTGGCCTCTACTGGTATCTACTCAAGTAGGATCTAGATCATCTTCTCCTCACAAATCTCTGCTCCAAAAATCAGACCTAGATCTGATCTGAAAGATCTTCAAAAGATCTTCTGAAGCTGGAGCAGTAGCTTCTCGATAAATCCCTACAGCCTTCTGATCAGGGAACCACCACGCCTTGGACAAGCACCAGATGGATGCCCAACTTCTTGGATGTGAAGAGGGGAGAGAGAGGACTAGAGGAGATATAGAGAAGTGGAGGGGAATCTTATTTTTGCTGGATATTGAGCAAAATCTCTAAACCCTAGGCACATAGAGGGTTTAAATAGACCTTGCTGCGCCATACAGTGCCACATCATTCGATCAATCAAAAAATTTCAATTAATTCTGAAAAAATTTTGATTGGTAGAGTGATATCATCTGATCATATTAGATAAAAACCCCACCAAACCCTCCTACTGTTGGTGCCAACACTAGATAAACACAGTGAGATTGGCGCCCAACAGTTTGAGTCGATCAAGGCATAGAGTCCTCATCTCATGGGACTCTATCCTTATCCACTTGGGGTGCACGCCCAATCTGATCTTGGTGCCCACTTTGAGGCCTAATTTAGTAGGTAGACACTCCACAAAAACTCTCCAATGACCTCTTGCCAAGTGGCCTTCAAGTTAAGATCCATAAGTCAACGTTTGATCGATGTCCTAAAACGAAAATGGCAGGTGACAGAAATTGACACGTGTTGTCTTAAATTCATCTTATGAATTAAGACAAGACTTTTCTGAGCTGGACTGGCTCAGTCAAACTGAGAAAAATCTTCTCAAAGTTCTCTGGGTAAGTCAAATCATATTTGGCTCAGTCGAGATGAAAAAGATTACACGAGGAGAAAGTTAGGCTCAATCGTGTGCTAGCACGATTTTCTTGAACCTAATTGGATCTAATCCAAATCAATCAAACTAGGCTAGCTCAATTGATGACATCTAGATCCTAACTCTTATTTGTGTGACCCAGTTAGGTTCATTTTCATATGGTAATGAGACATGTCGTGATCTCATCATCGACATCATTAAAACTCCTTTCGATGGACCAGAACTCTTCTGATTCAGATAATTTAGAATGATCGATCATCAATATCATTCTAATTACTTCTAAAATTCATCAGTGATACCTAGCAGTATATGATGGCAACCCATCAGAAATGAAGATGAATCTCTCAGTGTAGCTATCTATGTGATTGAGTTCTTCTATCATGAGTCCCGATTGAATTAGGGTTAAGGTGAACTCATCAAACCCAACATCAGTCATATGAATCAATCGATCGATCCGAGTCCGATTTGAAACCCCAATGAAAAACTCTTTTTCATTATTTCACTCTGTCATGGCCATGGGCTTAAGGACTCGATCTTTCAATCATCATAGGACTACTCCTCTCATCTATCGAGGTTGATAGATCCCATTTTGGTGCAATCTAGTTCCTACAATGAATATGCTATAGCCAACATACACCTCAGGGTTTCGAATGGCTAGGAGATCGAGTTATGGTGTAGTCAAACTATAACACACTCAAGGTGAACTGTCGATGTACCTCAGGTCAAAGAACTAGACACACAGCTGCAGCATCGAGCTAGTCATCGACGAGAAGGTAGATTTCCTTATGACTACTCGAGGTGATCACGCTCAGTACTCTCGTTCTCAACGAATATCTGTACTCTCACTCTGATATCTCCAAACCATAGACTCAAGATACATCTACCCTAAGAAAGCGATCGTACACCAACCTTTCGGATCGATCACCATCCTCGTGATGATCCTTTGGTCAGGAGCTGTTTATGAGTTAGTTATGTAAATTCATATCTTAAATTTTTAACTCTTGAAAATATGAATTAACATTTCTACTAACTCAAAGGATGTATCACAGACATAATGTACATAATGTGATAGTAGAATAACCTTTTTATTTATTTATAGTCAAAATTATAAATTTATCCTTAGATTTGTACAGGAATGTGTCAGCCAATCTGGCATCTAGGGCACACATCTAACAAACTCCCACTTGACCTAATGCCAATTGGCTACATATCTAAGTCCCATCTTCTCAAGGTGGGCTTCGATTTTCTATTGGCTTAATGGCTTTGTCAGTGGGTCTGCCATATTGTCTGTGGAGTCGACTCTCTTAACCTTGACATAACCTTTTTCGAGGTAATCATGGATTAGATGGAATCGCCGCTCGATATGCTTGAACTTCTGGTGAGACCTTGGCTCCTTAGCTAGGGCTATGGCATCATTATTGTCACAGTAAAGAGAGATGGCATCCGATGGTATCACTCCAAGATCTGCAGCAAACTTCTTGTACCAGAATATCTCCTTCACAGCTTCCGATGCAGCAATATACTCTGCCTCCATGGTGGAATCAGCAATCACCATCTGCTTGGAACTCTTTCAGCTAACTGCACCATCATTGTAAATGAACAGACTCCCAGATGTCAACTTTCGATCATCTATATCAGACATAAAGTCTGAGTCTGTAAATTCTTGAACCTGGAGTTCTCCATTCTCAAAGACTAGAAACATATCCTTAGTCCTTCTCAAGTACTTAAGGATACATTTCATAAAAGTCCAGTGCTCTTCGCCTGGATTCGACTGATATCTGCTTGTGACACTCACAGCATGGGCTATATCAGGTCATGTACATAGCATGGCATACATGAGGCTTCCTATTGTCGAAGCATAAGGGATCTTGCTCATGCGTTCAATCTCCTCAGGTGTGCTAGGGCACATCTTCTTGGAGAGATGAATGCCATGTCTAAAAGGTACTAAACCTCTTTTGAAGTTTTCCATGCTAAACCTTTTTAGCACCTCCTCTATTTATATATTCTGTGAAAGTCCTAGCATCCTATTTGGTCTATCTCTACAGACCTTAATATCCAGTATAAATGATGTTTCTCCTAGATCTTTCATAGAGAACTCCTTAGACAACCATATTTTGATTGAGGTCAACATGAAAATATTATTTCCAATTAAGAGGATGTCATCAACTTACAGTATGAGGAAGACAACTGCACTTCCACTGACCTTCTTGAATATACATGGTTTCTCCTCGTTCTTGATGAAACCAAATATTTTGATCACATCATTGAAACGAGTATTCCAGCTCCGAGATGCTTGCTTAAGTCCATAAATAGACCTTTGCAGCTTACAGACCTCGTGATCATCATCACTGGATGTGAAATCAAGCGGCTATTCCACATAGATATCTTCCTCAATATATCCATTTAAGAACATCGTTTTCACATCCATCTGCCATATTTCATAATCGAAATAGGCTGCAATAGCAAGCAATGTGCAGATGGATTTTAGCATGGCTACGGGTGAAAAGGTATCCTGATAGTCAATGCCTTCGCATTGACTATAACCTTTCGCTACGAGCCTAGCCTTGAATATCTCCACATTCTCATCTACACCTATCTTTCTCTTGAAGATCCATTTACACCTGATAGGTACAATACCTTCAGGTGGATCTACCAAGGTCTAGACTTGATTTGAGTGTATCGAGTCAATTTCTAATCTCATTGCCTCTAACCATTTTTCGAAGTCGATATCTGATATCGCCTCATCATAGGTCTTGGGGTCATCACCATGAGCCCCATTTTCTGTGAGGAACATTTTCTCTACTTCCTCTTGTATAGTACCTAAGTACCTTTCAGGAGGACGAAAAACCCTAGTCGATCTACGAGGTGGAAGAGGTTGTGTTAGGACTGATTCTAATTGATTGGGTTCCTCAGGTTCTTTAGCTCGTTGCTCTTGAGAGACATTCTCCTTGAGCTTAATTATTCTTCCGATGCCACTATCTTGAATAAACTATTTTTTAAGAAAAATAGTATGTCGATTCACCATCACATTATGATCTTCCGAAATATAGAAATAATATCCTAATGACTCTTTAGGATATCCTATGAACCGAACTTTAAAAGATCTGAACTCTAACTTGTCCGCCTGCTGTCTTTTGACATGAGCCGGACAATCCCAAATTCTAAGATGACTCAGACTTGGTTTTTTACCATGCCATATCTCATACGGTGTGGTAGGAATGATTTTAGAGGAAACCCTATTCAATACATATATTGCTGTCATGAGACAATATCCCCAAAGAAACTTAGAGAGGTCTGTGAAGCTCATCATGGAACGGACCATATCTAATAGGGTCCAATTTCTCTATTCTGAAATCCCATTGAGTTGTGGCGTTCCAGGTGGAGTCCATTGAGAGACTATGCCATTGTCCTTAAGATAGTCTAGGAACTTCCGACTAAAGTATTCACCTCCTCGATCTGATCGAAGAACCTTAATGGGCTTTCCTGTTTATTTTTCTACTTCATGTCTGAATTTTTTGAACTTTTCAAAGGCTTCAGACTTGTATTTCATTAGAAACACATATCCGTACCTAGACATATCATCGGTAAAGATAATGAAGTAGACATAGTTGCCTTTAGCCGACACATCAAATGGGCCGCACACATCCATATGTACTAGGGCAAGTAGGTCTGTGGCCCTTTCTCCATGTCCCACAAAAGGGAGCTTGATCATTTTGCCTTAAAGGCATGATTCATAAACTGGATATAACTCGAAAGTCAACGGACTCAATAGCTTGGATTTCTCCAATTTGTTAACCCTATCTTCCGCTATATGATCTAGCCTTAGGTGCCACAGATACCTATCATTTAGACTATCTCTAGGCCTTTTAATTCCCATGGCATTCACATTTTACTTGATATGAAATACAGATACATCAATATGTAGCTGATAGAGACCATTAATAAGAAAATTATTTGCAACTTTATTATTTTCATAAAATATGTTACAATGGTCCTTATGAAAGCTAATCACATAGCCTTCTTGTGCTAAACATGAAACAGAAATCAAATTTCTACTTGCTGCAGGCACATAATAATAGTCTCTAAGAACTAAATCTAATCCTAATGGTAATCGCAGAGGATAGGTTCCCACCGCCACAGCAGCAATTCTTGCTCCATTTTCAATGCTTAGGATCATATCCCCATCCCTCAGCCTTCTGCTCTCCTCAAGACCCTGCATAGAAGTGCACAAATGAGCACTAGAACCAGAGTCAAGTACCCAACTGAATGCAGAGAAAACCGTAAGATTAGATTCTATAACGAGCATACCTCCAGAAGGACCATCCTTCTTGTTCTTTAGGGTGGCCAGATACTGAGGATAGTTTCATTTCCAATGGCCGTCTGAATTGCAGTGGAAATATTTTTCCTTTTCAGCAGCCTTCTTCTTCGATTCCGTCTTCTTCTTCTTCCCATCCACCTTCTGCTTCTTCGCAGACTTCTTCTTTCCAAAAGACTTTCTCTTGGAAGAAGTCCGCTCCACAGTAAGGACTGAGCCTTTTGAACTCTTCAAAGAAAGCTCAGTCGTAACCAACATGTTCATTAACTCAGCCAAGGTACACTGCATCTTATGCATATGAAAGTTCATGATGAATTGACCATATGCATCAGATAAGGACTGAAGGATCACATCAATCTAAAAATCCTTATCTAAGATGATATCGAGCTTCTCAAGCTCCTCAAGGTCCTTGATCATTGTCAAACAATGATCTTGGACTAACTGTCCCTCATGCATTTTAGCCTTAAAAAGTCTTTGGCAGACTTGATACTTGGCTGCGTGACTTTGTTCACCAAACAACTCTTGTAGCTGAGCCAACATTTGGCGGGTAGTTATAATTTTCTCATGCTGGCGCTGTAAGCCATCAGACATGGCACCCAACATGTAGTACCTGACTTTGTTATCATCATCCATCCACTTTTTCAGAGACACTCTCTGTTCAGCAGTCGGATGTGCTGGCATGGCAGGTGGATCTTGGTCCAAGACATGAGTCAGTTTCTCAGAATCCAAAATAATTCTATAGTTTCTCAATCAGTCCTTGAAATTAGGTCCAGTCAATCTGTGGGTGTCTAATATTTTGGTCAGGGGGTTGGACGCAGACATATTTTCTGTAGAGAGTCAAAAGTTTCTAGTTAGATTTTGTAATCAGACTTAACCAATTTGTTTAGAAGTTTTATTTTTAAATAAATTAGGCTCTCACTATTTTTTTAGATCCCTAACACTCCCTAGATAGATATATGAAAATCTTCGTGATTAGTGATTTCTAGTGGGTGGTGCAGTCTCACCGACTGGCTCACCACCTCACCTAACAGTTATTGGTGATGGGTCAACCGATGAGTGGACAATTCTTATCCAATGATTCTCTAATCATGGTGCATCCAAAACTTGATCTCTAATTCATGAAGCTCACCGTGTCTGGAATATTGCTCTAATCCTTAGTTAAGTTAGACCTACCATTTGTACGAACTAGATTCCTGATTGAGTCCCTCACCGTATCCAGAATATTGAGCATAACCCATCCTCTAATCCGTAGCATCCAATACCTAATGGACATAGTTGCATCTTTCCAGTGTAACTGAACCACTGTAACCAGCCGAGAACAATCAACCTCGAGAAGGGCCCGCACATCCACAATGGTAGAAGACCTTAGACTTAATATTTTCTTAGGGAGATTTGATTTAGGTCTCATTAAACTTGACTTGACATAGTCATAACAATTATGACTAACCTAGTGGCATGGGTTAGCTCAAATTGTTAGTCACCTCAAATCAGAACTGGGTCGACACATATGGTCAGGTAAGTGAGACCGGTGGAAGGGATATGCCATTAACTTGACAAGAACGCATTCAAGTCGAGTAGCTCCCAATTAAAAATTATTCGATCACATCTGCCCAACTTATCTTAGACACCAAATTGTCGAACCAGAACCAATTGGATTAGACTATAATCTAGGCTTTAACCACTGAGCCAAATTAGGTCTTAACTTGATCGAGTCACATATGAATGTGATTCAACCTTGACCTAGACTTAATCTTATTAGGCTGGTCAATTATTAGCTTTCATGATTCCATCTAACCAACTTTTGATTCGATTTGATCAACCGCTAGACCTAATTGAGCTACTCAAGTCTGAACCCAATTTTATAAAAATGACTTAGATCTAAAATTTTTAATTTTAGACCTAATTGAATTTCATAAGCTTAATTCATTAATTAAGTCTTGGGTTCATAAATAAAATATATAAAATAAATCTTAGAGTTTCAGGATCTAGGATTTTGCAGAAAAGTAAGTTTGATTTCTGATTAAGGATGAACGCACAGCACCCCTACATGTCATAAGAACACCCCATTGAATGGGAGGAGAGGGTCTTAAATCCTACTTTGTTTTTATGATCGGACGGCCATGAGGAACACCTTAATCAGAAATATTGATTTAACTACAAAACTAGTTAGATCTAAGTTACATATCACATATATAATTTCAGATCTAACTTATACATGCTTTGCATACATCTCATGTATTAAAATCTGATCTAATTAGCATGCTTTCAGATCTGATACATCACATGTAACATCTAAAAAATAAGATTTAAATTGAACTATTCAATATAAAATTTATTCTAGACAGTTACTAGAACAATTCTATAACTAGTCTAGGCATACAGTAGATCAATCTTATGAATTAATTAAATTTTATTTTTTATTTTTTGATTTGAATATAATATTTATAATATCAAAAAATTAGAGAATAAATTAGATCTAATTTATATTTTAATCATATTAAAATATAAAACTTTAAGACTATTCATAGTTTAAACTATTCCTAGTCTAGTCATGCATCTCATACATGTTAGATCTACCTAGATTTAATTTTAAATTTTTTGATTTCAGATCCAATCACATCTGATGTGATATCTAAAATCCATTAATATCAAATAAATAAAACTAAAAATTAGATCTAAATTAGATCTGAAATAGAGCCATCAACCTGGCTCTAATACTAGTTGAAGGAAAAATCATCTTTTTCCTTGTAGGATCTTCCAGATTTAATGAGATCTGGGACAGAATATTTTTAAAAAAAATTATCCTACTTTACTTTAGATCTAAGGTCTATTAGATCTAATTCTTATTATTAAATATTTAATTTAAAATTAAATCTAAAACTTGAGGATTAGAGAAATACATCTAGGGTAACTAGATTACCCTGTAGATGATCGCAGCAATGCCCGAGGTTCTAAAATAGCCACACAGTCATCTGACCTCTACCGATATCTACTCAAGTAGGATCTGAATCACCTTCTCCTCATAAATCTATGCTTCAAAAATTAGATCTAGATCTGATCTGAAAGATCTTCAAAAGATCTTCTGAAGCTGGAGCAGTAGCTTCTTGACAAATCCCTATAGCCTTCTGATCAGGGAGCCACCACGCCTTGGACAAGCACCAGATGGACGCCCAACTTCTTAGACGTGAAGAGGGGAGAGAGAGGACCAGAGGGGATATAGAGAAGTGGAGGGGAATCTCATTTTTGCTGGGTATTGAGCAGAATCTCTAAACCCTAGGCACAGACAGGGTTTAAATAGACCCTGCTGTGCCATGCAGTGCCACATCATTCGACCAATCAAAAATTTTTAATTAATTCTGAAAAAAATTTGATTGGTGGAGTGATGTCATCTGATCATATCAGATAAGAACTGTTGGGAAATATATCTCAAAAAGCCAATCGTCAAGCTGTTGACGGTTGAGCAACCAAGTATTGTAATTGATTTGTTAATAAATAAAATATATTTGGTATTTTCATCATAAGCTTTCATCTTCTAATGAACTACATTGTTATGATGAAGTCTTTAGAACTATTTAGATTTGATAAAGAGAGAATTTATCGATTAGTCCTTAAAACTGTTCACGACCAAATGATAGGCTGTTAATAAGGACGACAGCTTCTATCGAGCATAGGTCGCTGTAGGCCATATGGGTTGGTTGTCTTCTTAACCAAAGAGTGTGGAGACACTGGTATGACATACAGGTGAGATATACTGGTACATCATCATTGAATGTGACCAACTCCAGAGTATTCTGCTGTCGAGAATATCTCTGATGGGATATAGGTATAAGTGTCCCTTAGACCTGAGATCGCCTCAGTGACTTGCAAGCAACTCACTGTGCTTTGGTACTGGACTAACTGAATTTTTAATTCAGGGATGGAAGGCTTCTGGGCACAGTCAAGTACTTATGAAGTCAAAGTGTGATCGAGATGGGATTGACCACTCCAAGAGTTGGAGAAGAATGAGTCACTGTATTTCAATTTAGCAAAACCTTGGCCAGGGTAATCCATCAGATGGATTTGATATTTTGAAATACAATGTGGACAACCTGATCAGAGTTGACAGTTAAACTCTGGGGTATCCTATGATCATTTTGGTCAAGGGGATGAATTATATGAAAACTATATCCGCATGGGTTCTAAGGATGTTGTTCTACACATTCGACCTATCCGATCATCGGGTACCATTGCTAGATGGTCACTTCGATTGGTACAAAAATTTATTTCTGTGCTACTGGCTTAGGTTCAGATCTATGAGGTCATACACATTAAAGTTTATGATCCGATCGGATGGTTGATCAACGATTAAGAATCATTCGAGGGTTAAATGATCAATACGATTGACATTTAACCTAGTGCAAGTGTTGCAGGAGGATCGATTAGCAATTCGATTACTAATTGGCTTAATTTGATTAAGCCAATGGGTTGAGATTAAATCTAATTAAATATAATTTAATTAGATTTAGTTTGGGCTTGATTGGATCAAGTCCAATTGGTTTATTGGATAAGCCAAGTGCAAGGAAAAACTAGTCCTAGTTCAACTAGGACTTGGGTCAATCTAATTTCTAATTTGATTAAAAAATTAAATCAGATTTAAATTTAATTTAATCTGATTAAATTAGGTTTTTAATTGGGTTAAAATTTATTTTAATTAGGTTGATCTAATTTTGGTTTGATTTGGTTTGAGAAACCAAATTAAAACAAGTCATAAGATAGAATCCTAGTAAGACTAAGATTCCACCTTGCGCCACATAAGCCTTCCCCACGCCCTCTCTCTCATTCAATGCCAATCTCCTCTTATTTTGTGTGACAAAAGCCCTCTCTCAGGTCTCTCCCACATTCACAAAAGGTTTCCTCTCTTTTTTCTTACATGGAAGGTGGTTTGGATCAAATCAAAGAGGAATAAGTTTGGATTTCGAATTCTATGAGATAGAATTTTAGAAATCCAAAACTCTTTCAATTTTGCACCGAATTTATCCAAATTTTTTTTGAAATTTTTGTGAATTTTAGGATACATATTGTACATCCTCTTCTAGTGATCTATGTACAAAAATAAGGAGGTGGTGCTCAAGAGTTGGGCGCCCCTTATCTTGCCATGTTTGGATAAGCCTTGATTAGGTATTTGACCTTGACAAGGACTCTATCATATCTCTCTGTATAAAAATAGTTTATTTATGAAATTTTTTAAAAAGATAGAGATTTGAGAGCCCTTTGGTTCATCCAAAAATCAGAGAAAAATACCTTTGGGTCATGGAGATATAATAGACACAAGATAGGGTGTCTAGAGAGAGAAATGAGAAGAAGAAGAGGATCTTCTTCTAGGGTTGTTTGTTTTCATCTCTTTCCTTCCTCCATCTTGAGTTTCCTGAGAGCATCTCAGATCTGAAACTCCTCCTCCTACTTTCTATTTTTGAAAGAGTCCAAATCAAGAAGAAGGAGGCACCTGATCAACCATCAAAGAAGGATCAGCGCAGTACTAGCATACTGTGCTGATTTCCTGAAGCAGGACTTCTGATCGAGATTCGTGGGCTCGTGTGGACGACTCCTAGAGGCCGGATGCATGTACGGCTAGCAACATCATCCTCAAGTCCGGATCAGCGAGGTTAGAATGTCTAACTTGCAAGGTAATAGATCTGATCTATTGTTTAATACATACATTAGATGTAGTATAGAAACATGTTGATATGATCAACATGTAGTTCATCCTCTATATATATTTTAATTTTTGATTTAATACTATGTAATAATCATGTAATAGAATCTTAGATCTAGAGATTTTCTGATTTTAAAAAATAAATTTTGATTTATTTTAGTCTTCCACTGCATGATCTTGAAAAAGTTTCAAGATCTAACCCTGAAACCCTAGATCTGGTTCCTTCAATTGGAATCAGAGCCTAGGTTCTTTATTACATGATTATTTATATATATTTAGATTATTTTTTAGATTTGATCTAATTTATAATCTGATTATTAAATTTAAAATTAAAATTTTAGATCAATCACGAACTGCAAGGTTGTCCTACTGTAAGGTTTACCCCTTACAGTGCAAAGGTTGTCCTAGTTTGTGTAGATCTATCTTTAATCATAAATTTGTTAGATATGATCTAGATTAAATTTATGATTTATTAGATTTAAAAAGTATTTAAATCTAAAATAAAATCTCTTTGTTAATAATTTTTGTGCAAAGAAATTGTTTAAAGTTGAAATTGTTTCAATTACATGAACCTGTTTAGATTAGATCTAAAGTAGTTTCATGTTTATTTCACTTATATCTTTATTATGAATCAAACATGCAATATGGTTGGTAGAATCATATTGTAAAATTATTTTACAAATATAAAAATTATTTTTTGAAAAGCCAAACCCAACCCTCAGCCCAAAACTTAATTAAGAATTAAGTTGTTTGATTAGGTTCTAGGATTGTGAATTGAAGAACCTAAGACACAAATCATAACACATTGGGTTAATGGGTTAGTGGGAATTAGGTCCATTAATTGGGTTAGACCTATGGTTAGATTAAAGATGGACTTAATTAGAGAATTGACTAAATCTAATCAATTGCTGTCTTAGATTAGGTCAAAGATTCTCTAGATCAATTATAATAGTTGTAGTTGGTCAAGTCCATGTCTTTAACGAGAACCAAATGGACTTGATTCTTGGCTAAGCGATCTAGCATGAACTGTTAGGTTGATCTAATTGAAACTAATTAAACCAGTTGGTGTCTAAGGTAAACCAGACCGGTGGTTTTTAATTAGGAGCCCGCTTACCTGGCCATTTCTGATGGTGTCTAAGGCAAGCTTTGGCCGACCCTCCCACTGATCCAACTTACCTGGCCTCTTGATGAAATTATGTTTTGATCGGATCACTTGACTATTCGAGCTGACCCATGTCAGCTAGGTAAATCAGTGTGATTGATTTAGGTGCTCCTAGACCAGCCCTTTTAATGGTCTTCCTTAAGCTGACTTGGTGAAGCCAATGGGAGGATCATGATAAGTTGGTTCATCTGACCTCATCCTCTAAATTATTTAAAATTTCTAAAATTATTAGGTCCTTAAAATGACAAAGTTATGGAGATAACTGAGTTATAGCCTCCCATTAAGGTGTTTGATAATGAGTCCATTAACTCAATAATCATTGCAGACCCAAAGGCCTGGTGTTTGTTGACTAATGGAATTATCACTCATCATATGACGACTTGGAAATGTCTCTCTAATGGTGGTTAGGTGAGCCAACCAAAGTTGGGCTTAATCATTCGTTGGTTAGATACACCAAGTATGATCATGTTAATGGTTGGACCTAACCGGATCCTTACAGTGGAGGCCAAAGCCTACTGATTAGGTTTCTGGGGCAAAATTAAAATTACTAAAAATTATTTAGAGAAACAATTGGTTATAAACCTACCCTTAGATGTACATGGGTTGGCCAACCAAAGTTGGGCTTGTGTGCAGTCTAAGTGGATTCTAGTACCCACTAAGAAATTAAGGTAATTCCTCGAATTGGAGGTAGAGGCTACCAATTCGAATAAAATAGTAAGAGAAACCTTTTGATTAAAGTCCAAATCTTTAGGTTTAATGAATTAATTACTAATTAGGTTATGGTTTTCTTTTGTGCAGATATGGCCACTTTCCTATCGCTCCGATCATTGTTGGATAATGATAAGTTGGTGGGACCCAACTTCGGTAGCTGGTACCAAAAGTTGAAGATAGTCTTAGAGCATAAACGGATCCTATATGTGATAATGGATCCTGCACCTGAGGAGCCAGCTGTTAATGCACGTGGAACAGTCAGAGACACTTACCAGAAGTGGCTCAGTGATCGGACCACGGTGCGTTGCATCATGCTGGCTGCCATGAGCGACGAGTTCAGTCGCAGATTCGAGATGGCTCAGCCAAAGGACATGCTTCAAGTGTTGGAGGATGCTTTTGGCACACCCGATGATGTGGAGAGGCACAAGACTAGTTGTGCCATCTTCAACGCCAAAATGCGGGATGGTGCCTCTGTCACTGATCATGTATTGTACATGATCGAGCTGATGGAATGATTGAGCAAGCTCAGCTTTCTCTTGCATGAGCAGCTTGGGAAAGATGCAATACTGAACTCACTGCCCAAGTCTTATCTCCCATTCCTCACTCATTATAAAATGACAAAGCCTGAAGTAAACTACCAAGGATTACTGGGGTTGCTTCAGAACTTTGAGAAAGATCACCAACTCTATAAGGAGTCGGTGAACTTAGTGGGAGGATCGTCTTCTGATTCTCGACCCTTTAAGAAAGGGAAGAAGAACAAGAAGAAGAAAGTGAAGAAGGTGCAAGTTCAGACTGGGACATCTATACAGGGTCAGACCAAAAAGATCAAACCTGATAAGAGTCAAGCTGAATGCTTCTTTTGCAAGAAGTGGGGGCACTAGAAGAGGAACTGTCCCCAGTACATTGCCTCCCTAGACCCGAACAGGCAGAGAAAGCAGCAAGTTGTTGCTAGACAAGGTATTTATATGATAACTCCTTGCAATTTCTCTATTTGTGATATAATTGACTGAGTATTGGATACCGGTAGCTCTTACCATATTTGCAATTCGTTGTAGGGGTTGCAGGTCAGTAGGAGATTCGAGCAAGGCGAGAGGTTCCTGAATGTTGGAGATGGAAGACCAGTTCCAGTTCTAGCATTAGGAATCTTGAAACTTGTATTTGAATCCTATATCGTTGTTCTTAATGATTGTCATTTCTGTCCCAGTTTCTTTTTAAATATCATTTCTGTAGGCCTTCTGGCCAAAAATGATTATGAAATTTCAATAAAAAAATAAATTTGTAATATCATTAAGAATGGTGTTACTATTTTTTGTGGACATTTGAACAATGGTGTGCATATGTTATCACAACCTGTTAATGTAGTCTATTCAACTGGAAAGCACCCTAGATTAGATAGTGTGTCAGATATCTACTTATGGCATTGTAGGCTAGGTCATATAAACAAGAACAGAATAAATAGGTTGACTCAAGAGGAAATCCTCGAAGTCAGTGATTGTGAATCACTTCCAACCTGTGAGTCCTGTCTTCTTGGTAAAATAACCAAGTCACCTTTTACTGGAAAAGGTGAGAGAGCTACTGAGCTCTTGGGCCTAGTACATACTGATGTATGTGGGCCCATGAGCACCAGTGCTAGAGGTGGATATTTCTACTTCATAACTTTCACGGATGACCTATCCCGATATGGATATGTCTATCTGATGAAACATAAGTCGGATTCATTTGAAATGTTCAAACGATTCCGAAGTGAAGTAGAAAAACAAACTGGGAAGAGTATTAAAACTCTTCGATCTGATCGAGGAGGAGAATATCTTTCTAGTGAGTTTCTCACATATCTAGGAGAGAATGAAATTCTCTCCCAATGGACTCCTCCAGGAACATCACAGCATAATGGTGTGTCTAAAAGGAGGAATCGGACTCTGTTGGACATGGTCCGATCCATAATGGGTTTTGCTAGCTTGCCGATATCCTTCTGGGTATATGCACTCAAATCGGCCTGTTATCTGTAAAATAGGGTTTCAAGTAAGTCTGTAATTAAGACTCCATATGAGATATGGACAGGACGTAAGCTAGCACTTTCACACCTTAGGGTCTGGGGGTGCTCGGCCTATGTCAAACGATTAGTCACAGACAAACTTGGACCTAGGTCTGACAAATGCTCATTCATAGGGTACCCCAAAGAGACAAAAGGATATTTTTTCTACCATGCTGATGAACAAAAGATGTTCGTCAGCCTTAAGGCAATCTTTTTGGAAAAAGAGTTCTTTGGTAAAGAAACTGTTGCCTCTAAGGTTGAACTTGATGAAGTTCAATAGGTAGAAGGACCGACACCAATAGCTGAATTTGAGTCGGATATGATTAGATCAGATCTGGAGCCCAATGTACCTGCACCATTAAGGCGATCCAGTTGAGTACCGCATCAGCCAGATAGATACTACGGTTTCTTGGTCCGGGATGGTGATCCCATCGAACTTGATGAGAATAATGAGGATCCGATCACCTATATGGATGCAATGCAGAGATTTGATTCTAAGAAATGGCTTGAAGCCATGAAATCTGAAATAGAATCTATGAAGGTCAACGATGTATGGACATTGATTGACCCACCTGAAGGGGTTAAACCCATTGGGTGTAAATGGGTCTTCAAAAGGAAGAGGGGTGCAGACGAAAAGGTGAAAATCTATAAAACCCATCTGGTAGCCAAGGGGTATCGTCAACATTATGGTATTGACTATGACGAGACATTTTTCCCTGTGGCAATGCTCAAATCCATTCGGATAATGCTTGCAATAGCTGTCCATCTGGATTATAAGATCTGGCAGATGGATGTAAAGACAGCTTTCCTAAATGGAGAGTTGATCGAAGAGGTGTATATGATACAACCTGAGGGGTTTACATCCACAGATGAGTCCAAGGTGTGCAAGCTTCAGAGATCCATTTATGGATTGAAGCAAGCTTCTCGGAGTTGGAACATGCATTTTGATAAGGTGATCAAAACGTATGGCTTCATTAAGAATGGAGAAGAGCCCTGTATCTATAAATGGGCAAATGGTCCAGTTGTGGTATTTCTTGTCTGGTACGTGAATGACATTCTCTTAATCGAGAATGACATCCTCGCACTACAGGAAAAAAAAGTTTGGTGGTCATCACAGTTCTCCATGAAGGACTTGGGTGAAGCATCCTACATCCTAAGGATGAAGATCTATAGGGATAGATCTAAAAGGATGCTTGGGTTATCCCAGTCCATGTACATAGACACTGTGCTGAAGAGGTTCAGCATGGAGAATTTCAAGAAGGGCTATCTACCGATAGGCCATAGAATTTCTCTCTCTAAGAAGGATTGTCCGACAACTCCTGAAGAGAGAGAGCATATGAGTAGAGTCCCATATGCTTCAGCCGTGGGATCTATCATGTATGCCATGACATGTACAAGACCAGATGTGGCATACTCACTAGGAGTAGTGAGTAGATACCAATCTGATCCCGGAGAAAATCACTAGAAAGTGGTTAAAGCCATCCTTAAGTATTTGAGAAATACTAAGGACCAATGGTTGGTTTATGGCGAGTTAGATCTGAAACTTGTGGGGTTCACAGACTCTAGCTTTCAATCTGACCATGATGATAGCAGGAGTGTGTCGGGTTATATCTTTACTCTGAATGGTGGAGCCATCTGCTGGAAGAGTTCCAAGCAGCATACTGTGGCGGACTCTATTTGTGAAGCAGAGTACATTGCAGCATCGGATACCGTGAAGGAAGCTATGTGGCTGAGGAAATTCATCAACAAGCTCGGAGTAGCACCCTCCCTCGATGGTCCGGTCCTACTCTACTGCGACAGCACTGGTGCCATAGCTCAAGCGAAGGAACCCAAAGCACATCAGCGGATGAAGCACATCTTGCGTCGCTTCCACCTGGTCTGGGAGATCGTGGATCAAGGTGACGTCGACCTTCAGAAGATCGACGGAAAGAAGAACCTGGTCGACCCCTTCACTAAAGCCCTGGCGATAAAGGAGTTCAACAACCACAAGTTGAAGATGGGTATTAGATACTCTGTCGAGTGGCTTTAGGACAAGTGGGAGTTGTTGGAAAATGTATCCCAAAAAGCCAATTGTCAAGCTGTTGACGATTGAGCAACCAAGTATTGTAATTGATTTGTTAATAAATAAAATATATTTGGCATTTTCATCATAAGCTTTCATCTTCTAATGAACTCCGTTGTTATGATGAAGTCCTTAGGACTATTTAGATTCGATAAAGAGAGGATTTATCGATTAGTCCTTAAAACTATTCACGACCAAATGATAGACTGTTAATAAGGACGACAGCTTCTATCGAGCATAGGTCGCTGTAGGCCATATGGGTTGGTTGTCCTCTTAATCAAAGAGTGTGGAGACATTGGTATGGCATATAGGTGAGATGTACTGATACATCATCATAGAACATGACCAACTCCAGAGTATTCTGCTGTCGAGAATGTCTCTGATGAGATATAGGTATAAGTATCCCTTAGACCTGAGATCGCCTCAGTAACTTGCAAGCAACTCACTGTGCTTTGGTACTGGACTAACTGAATTTCTAATTCAGAGATGGAAGGCTTTTGGGCACAGTCAAGTACTTGTGAAGTCAGAGTGTGATCGAGATGGGATTGACCACTCCAAGAGTTGGAGAAGAATGAGTCGCTGTATTTCAATTTAGCAAAATCTTGACCAGGGTAATCCATCAGATGGACTTGATATTTTGAAATACAATGTGGACAACCTGATCAGAGTTGACAGTTGAACTTTGGGGTGTCCTATAATCATTTTGGTCAAGAGGATGAATTATATGAAAACTATATCCTCATGGGTTCGAAGGATGTTGTTCTACACATTCGACCTATCCAGTCATCGGGTACCATTGCTAGATGGTCACTTCGATTGGTACAAAAATTTATTCCTGTGCTACCGACTTAGGTTCGGACCTATGAGGTCACACACATTAGAGTTCATGATCCGATCGGATGGTTGATCAACGATTAAGAATCGTTCTAGGGTTAAATGATCAATACGATTGACATTTAACCCAGTGCAAGTGTTGCAGGAGGATCGATTAGCAATTTGATTGCTAATTGACTTAATTTGATTAAGCCAATGGGCTAAAATTAAGTCTAATTAAATATGATTTAATTAGATTTGGTTTGGACTTGATTGGATCAAGTTCAATTGGTTTATTGGATAAGCCAAGTGCAAGAAAAAACTAGTCCTAGTTCAACTAGGACTTGGATCAATCTAATTTCTAATTTGATTAGAAAATTAAATCAGATTTAAATCTAATTTAATCTGATTAAATTATGTTCTTAATTGGGTTAAGACCTATTTTAATTGGGTTGATCTAATTTTGGTTTGATTTGGTTTGAGAAACCAAATTAAAACAAGTCATAAGATAGAATCCTAGTAAGACTAGGATTCCACCTTGCGCCACATAAGCTTTCCCCACGCCCTCTCTCTCATTCAATGCCAATCTCCTCTTATTTTATGTGACAAAAGCTGTCTCCCAGGACTCTCCCATGTTCACAAAAGGTATCCTCTCTTCTTTGTTACATGGAAGGTGGTTTGGATCAAATCAAAGAGGAATAAGTTTGGATTTCAAATTCTATGAGATAGAGTTTTAGAAATCCAAAACTCTTTCAATTTTGCACTGAATTTATCCAATTTTTTTTTGAAATTTTCATAACTTTTAGAGTACATATTGTGCACCCTTTTTTGGTGATCCATGTATGAAAATAAGGAGGAGGTGCTCAAGAGTTGGGCGCCCCTTATCTTGCCATGTTTGGATAAGTCTTGACTAGGTATTTGACCTAGAGAAGGACTCTATCGTATCTCTCTGTATAAAATGAGTTTCTTCATAAAAGTTTCGAAGAAGATAGAGATTTAAGAGACCTTTGGGTCATCCAGAAATCAAAGAGAAAAATCTTTGGGTCGTGGAGATATAATAGACACAAGATAGGGTGTCTAGAGAGAGAAACGAGAAGAAGAAGAGGGTCTTCTTCTAGGGTTATTTGTTTTCATCTCTTTCGTTCCTCCATCTTGAGTTCCTGAGAGTGTCTCAGATCTAAAACTCCTCTTCCTACTTTTCATCTTTGGAAGAGTCCAAATCAAGAAGAAGAAGGCACCTGATCAACCATCAAATAAGGATCAGCGCAGTACTAGCATACTGTGCTGATTTTCTGAAGCAGGACTTCTGATCGAGATTCGTGGGCTCGTATGGACAACTCCTAGAGGCCAGATGCATGTGCAGCTAGCAACATCATCCTCAAGCCCGGATCAGTGAGGTTAGAACATCTAACTTGCAAGGTAATAGATCTGATCTATTGTTTAATACATACATTAGATGTAGTATAGAAACATGTTGATATGATCAACATGTAGTTCATCCTCTATATATATTTTAATTTTTGATTTAATGCTATGTAATAATTATGTAATAGGATCTTAGATCTAGAGATTCTCTAATTTTAAAAAATAAATTTTGATTTATTTTAGTCTTTCACTGCATGATCTTGAAAAAGTTTTAAGATCTAACCCTGAAACCCTAGATCTGGTTCCTTCAAGAACCCCACCAAATCCTCCTACTGTTGGCACCAACACTGGATAAACACAATGAGATTGGCGCCCTATAGTTTGAGTCGATCAAGGCATAGAGTCCTCATCTCATGGGACTCTATCCTTATCCACTTGGGGTGCATACCCAATCTGATCTTGGCACCCACTTTAAGGCCTAATTTAGCAGATGGACACTCCACAAAAACTCTCCAATGATCTCTTGCCAAGTGGCCTTCAGTTTAAGATCCATAAGTCAACATTTGACCAATGTCCTAAAATAAAAATGACTGATGACAGAAATTGACAGGTGTTGTCTTAAATTCATCTCATGAATTAAGATAAGACTTTTTTGAGCTAGACTGGCTCCAGTCAGACTGAGAGAAACCTTCTCAAGGTTCTCTGGATGAGTCAAATCATATTTGGCTCAGTCGAGATAAAAAAGATTGCACGGGGAGAAAGTTAGGCTCAATCGTGTGCTAGCACGATTTTCTTGAACCTAATTGGTTCTAATCCAAATCAATCAAACTGGACTAGCTCAATTGATGACATCCAGACCCTAACTCTTGTTTGTGTGATCCAGTTAGGTTCATTTTTATATGGTAATGAGACATGTCATGATCTCATCATCGACATCATCGAAACTCCTTTTGATAGACCAGAACTCTTCTGATTCAAACAATTTAGAATGATTGATCATCAATATTATTCTAATTACTCCCAAAATCCATCAGTGACACCTAGCAGTATATGGTGGCAACCCATCAGAAATGAAGACGAACCTCTCAGTGCAGCTACCTGTGTGATTGAGTTCTTCTATCATGAGTCCCGACTGAATTAGGGTTAAGGTGAACTCATCAAACCCAACATCAGTCATATGAATCAATCGATCGATTCGAGTTCGATGTGAAACCCCAATGAAAAACTCTTTTTCATTATTTCACTCTGCCATAATCATGGGCTTAAGGACTCGATCTTTCGATCATCATAAGACTACTCCTCTCATCTACTGAGGTTGATAGATTTCATCTTGGTGCAATCTGGTTCCTACAATGAATATGCTACAGCCAACATACACCTCAGGGTTTCGAATGGCTAGAAGATCGAGTTATGATGTAGTCAAACTATAACACACTCAAGGTGAACTGTCGATGTACCCCAGGTGAAAGAACCAGACACACAGCTGCAGCATCGAGCTAGTCATCGACGAGAAGGTAGACTTCCTTATGACTGCTCGAGGTGGTCACGCTCAGTACTCTCATTCTCAACGAATACCTGTACTCTCACTCTGATGTCTCCACACCGTAGACCAAGACACATCTACCCTAAGAAAGTGATCGTACACCAACCTTTCGGATCGAGCACCATCCTCGTGATGATCCTATGGTCAGGAGCTGTTTATGAGTTAGTTATGTAAATTCATGTCTTAAATTTTCAACTCTTGAAAATATGAATTAACATTCCTACTAACTCAAAGGATGTATCACAGACATAATGTACACAATGTGATAGTAGAATAACCCTTTTATTTATTTATAGTCAAAATTATAAATTTATCCTTAGATTTGTATAGGAATGTGTCAGCCAATCTGGCATCTAGGGCACACATCTAACACCTTTGACCCATAGATCCTGATTTAGCTCAGTGGCTTGAGTTCGTATCCCTTAGATCCATGATCATCACCGATTTTATTATTTATATTTTATAGATTTTTGTTTGTATTAGATGTAGATAACCATGATTTGAGATCTGAATTAAAACTTCTCAAAATATATATTAAGTCGAGTAGTCTTCCACCATTGTAGATGTGTGGGTATCCTACTAGTATTGATTGTTCTCGACTGGCCATAGCGGCTCAGTTGCACTGAGAAGATGCAACCACTCTATTATCATAAGATGCTATGGGATAAAGATGGGGTTGGACCCAATAACTATTAGGTGAGAGACTCAATGGTGGCTTTATCTACGCATTTGAATGGTGGATTTGGCTTAACTAAGAAATGAGATCAATAACTGTTAGGTGAGGCCTATATGACTTAGAAACCGAAGATTACTATAACTTAAGAAGTATTGGATAAGAGTTGTTCACTCATTGATTTACATATCGTCAATAATTATTAGATGAGGAGGTACTCAAATTAGTGAGACCGTAGTATTCCTTAGAAATCCTAGTCGTGAAAGGTTTTTGTTTCTCTATCCAAGGAGTGTAAAAGATTTGAAAAAATAGTGAGAGATATGTTTAATTTTAAAAGAGACCCTAAAATAAATATTTTAAATCAAATATAAAAATCTAATTTAAATCATTACTCTCTGCAAGAACAAAATATCAACTTCAAATCCTCTAGCTTACATATTTGAAATCGAGTAATCAGAACTAATTATAAAGATTAGCTGAGAAATTTAAAAATAGTTTGAAGTTTCAAGAAGTTAAGCTAAGTTCTTGATCAGGATATCTTCACATTACCAAATCATCCAATGATCGACCAAAGAGCAGTTTATCCATGGTCATTTTTTGACAATGATCAAGAACTTAGGGGCGGTTGAGAACCTTAGCATGAGATGCATAAAGAATTGTAAGTGAATTTGATCCTGTAATCCCTTTTTGATTCGTATGGATACTTTGTAGTAAACTACTATATGAATAAGATTGACTGCTTCAAGACTGAATTATTAGTAACTATTGAAGGTATCTTAAACGGGTCAAGGGGCATGGCTTTCATCATGAAGCAGGTTACTTCTCCCAATAGAAAGTCTTATTGGAAGAAGGAGAAGCCTATGAAGAAGCAAAAGACTGAGAGCAAGCCAAAAAGAAAAGTTTCTAAGAAGAAAGCCACTGACAAAGGGAAAGTATTTCTACGATAATGTTGATGGTCATTGAAAAAGGAACTATCCCATATACTTGGAGTTCCTGAAGAATAAGAAGGAGATGCCTTTAGAAGGTATGTCAGACATACTCATAATGAATGTTGTAGGATCTAAGAGATCCAAAGATGAGATGAACTTAAAGTATGTGTGACATCTCAGGCTTAATCATATTGGAGAAGATAAGATAAATAAATTGGAGAAAGATGGGCTTCTTGGCTAATATCTCATATCCAGTTTGTGAATCTTATTTTCAAGAAAAAATAATCAAATTATCTTTTGTATGATAAGAGGAGAGGACCACTAAAATACTTATCCTAATATACACTGATGCGTGCAGTCCATTCGATGTGCAGACCAGAGGTGGTTATCTTTATTTCATTACCTTTATCGATGATTATTGATCGCTATCGTATGTGGTCAAAAATAAAAACCAACTCAAACTATATAGATAGGGTGAGTTGGGATCATCTCCACAGGGATTTAGGATGATTATCTTTTTTTTTATTAAGAAAAAAAATAAAAGAGAATGATTGCAGAAGGATTAACAAGAAATAAAATAGCAAAAAATCAAAAGTATAAATTAAATTATGAAAGAAAATAATTCAGAGAAATAACTCAAAAATTTTGAATCCACCATGCAAAAAGATTTATTTATTTATTTTTTTTATATTACAATATTTAATTCTTATAATTATGATATTAGTATAGTTTATCTCTAAGGGATACGAACCGTATCAGTAAATCACAGCTCATCCTATTGGAGTATAAACTATCTAAACTTAATTACAGAATATAAGATTTAATCTAGCATACCATGATCTATCTTTTCTAAGCACGTATCGTATTCAGAGATCACGGCACGTCAAGAGAAGGTATAGGCCATATAGACTGGATCAATATCTTAGAAGAAAGTAAAAAGATATGAAATAAAAGTAAAATTTTATTACATAAAAATTAAATATAAAAAAAATAAAAATTTATTTACAGGCTTCATCATATTTTTGGATTGAAGGAATTTAGCCACGCATCAAATTCTCTAGCTCCATAATCTCCCAATAATTGATCCCTAAAGCTCCTTGAATTTTTTTCTCTATTTTTTTCTTGCTTTTTCTCTGATTTTTTCTCCTCTCAAAGCTTATTCCTGGACCTCCTATTTATAGCTGAATTTTTTTTATTTTTTTGGTAGGAAAAGGAGTCCTAAAATCCTTATAAATCATATAAAAATCTTTAAAAATTTTTCTGGCCATCGGATCAGGCTTGGACCACCCAGGTCTGATAAAAAATCAATGTTTTATTCCTTATCAGGGTCGGATTCAACTACAACCATCCAATCATACTTCAGATGAGATCTGGCCATCGATTAGCACTTTTGATCTCCTATTCAAAGTCGGGAGCATCCTCAGCCGTTGGATCTCTTGAAGGATGAATGTGGATCACTGGATCATGCAAAATAGGCTTCCACCACTGTGGATCACATCTGTGGACCGCGTAACTATTCTCATGGACTGCGTTCTGGCTCTGTGGATCGATCAGTCAGTCCACTGTGCATCGAAGGCTATTTTTAGATTTTTTTTAGTTATTTTGGCTCTGTTTTTGCTTCAATTTTTATCTGAAAAATTGAAAAAAATATGCATTAAAATTCTCAAAAATTTCTTTTCATTTTGGTGCTTAAATTGCTCAATTGAATTAACATCTTATTTTTCATAAATATATCTAATTTCATTTTTTTTTTAAATTACTTATTTTTCAAAAAAAATTAATAAATTCATGAAATTAGGTTTCTAAGAAGATGTTAACATCATATATTATCAAAAATATCTACAATAAATATAAAAATATACCACTTATCACACCCTCCAACTTGAACTTTGCTCGTCCTCGAGTAAAGAAAGAATTTAAATTTAAGTATCATTTAACTTAAAGTCTCAAATTTCACTAAATAATTTTAAAAAGGCCACTGATATATAGTAGAGCGTGAGTGAAGTATGTTATTGGAGTATTAATACTAATCAATATAAGAGTTAAACTAAGAACACTAAATTTTTTCTAAAATTTTCTAAATTATTTCTATCTTTATCTCTAAATCATTAATCTTCTTATGGACAAGTACATTGTTACTTCTGTCCTTTATTTATTGAACTCTCTTTTTTTTCTTTTTTTTTTTAACATTGTACCGCTATTGAGTGTCTTAACCCCTTAAGCTTTCTGTTTGACCCATGTAGCGAGTTTTCAGTCAATAACTCCCAAACTAGCTGGCTTTAGGACACTAGATATAGAATACCCCTCAGACCTACTTGTTCGAATCAAACAGGCTACGAGTTAAAATTAACTTTATAATAAAGCTTCTTTGTCCTTCATATCTTTTGATGCGAAACTCAATGCTTGCTTAGGTAAAGAGGCCCGATTACTCAGCATGAAGTACTTGAAATTTTTTTTTTAAATATATAAAGAAATATATAGTTATCCTACACAAGTTCATAAGAAGTAAACTTTTCTTTGATGCTGGTAAAAAAATTTAAAAATATTCAAAAAAAACTATTTAAGTTCTAAACTTAACTCCTTATTGAGTTTTCTTAATACTTGATCCCTCGGTATTTCACAAACTCTCTGGTCTGTACATTAATTTTTTTTTAAAAATGCTTGATTTAACTCAATTTTTAAATGTAATCTGATGCTTAAATACTAAATACTAACTTACTTGAGGATTTTTGAATTTTTTTTTATTCTTCCCCTCCAACTTAATCGACATTATCCTCAATAGAGTAGAAAAAATGAAGGGTATATAAAAAGAGAAAGAAAAAGGAGAGATATCACTAGATCTAGAAGCTTTTTTCAAAATTGGTGCTTCCCCTATCTTAGCCAATATTGCCTTCAAATTCGTACAAAAGATACAAAGCAAGCCTTGATTAACTTGAACATAATGCAAAAAAAAGTAAAAGCAAAAATTGAAAACTAGGTTGCCTCCCAGAAAGTGCTAAGTTTTAAGTCTTCAACCAGACCATACTAATTCTACCTCACTTATCCCATATCAAATATTAGATTGACAAATTCAAATAGGTAAGGTGGGTGAGGTGAATCAAGCAGGGCATTAACCTCCTGGACTTGAATTTATTCAATTGGTTCATTTAGAAAATTCATCTTTACAAGTGATTCGACAGATGGTTGCCATTGTGGATGAACTCTCTGATCACTAGATGAAAAAATTTCATAAGCTAATTCAAATTTTTGATCTGCCCAGAGATTACAGTTAAAATCTTCTTTCCATGGGTCAATGGTCTCATAGATCTCATCTCGGATCAAGTTTACATCAACTAATTGGTCTTTTTTATTTTTAAGATTAAAAATATTAAGATCAATGGATATATTTTCAAATAAGAGTTTCATGAGTCCATTGCGATAATTGATTAGGGTGTTGGTGGTCACTAAGAATGGTCTTCCTAAGATTACTAAAATGTGACCTTTTGGATTAATCACTGATTCAGTCTCGAGGATCACAAAATCTACAAGATAAATAAAATTACTTACCTTGATTAACATATCTTCCATAACTCCTTTGGGGACCCTCACTGATCGATTTGCCAATTGCAATGTCATTTCTATAGGCTTTAATTCTCCTGTTGGGTATAAAATACCCCCCAGTCGAAGTTCGTGACAGGAATGACCCTCCTGGGATTCTACCGACGTCCGACCTTCGACGACATCTTTTCGAACCTCTCTAGCGGCCGAGCCTCCGCAACATTCTCTAGCTCTGCCGACGGATAAACCCCCACCAGTGTAGGCCGGATTCTCCACGATGGGCGGACTCCACCCAAGATTCGGCGGTGGTCGACCAACTACAGGTAGACTTCGTCCGGACTCCTACGGGAGCTGGACTTCGTCTCCGACTTCAACTGCAGGAAGATTTCGTCCGGACTCCTATGGGAGTCGGACTTCATCCCCGACTCCGGCTGCAGGAAGACTTCATCTGGACTCCTACGGGAGCCAGACTTCATCCCCGACTTCAACTGCAGGAAGACTTCATCTGGACTCCTACGGGAGCCGGACTTCATCCCCGACTCTGGCTGCAGGAAGATTTCATCCAGACTCCTACGGGAGCCGGACTTCGTCCCCGACTTCAACTACAGGAAGACTTCATTCGGACTCCTATGGGAGCCGGACTTCGTCCCCGACTTCAACTGCAGGAAGACTTCATCCGGACTCCTACAGGAGCCAGACTTCGTCCCTGACTCCGGCTGCAGGAAGATTTCATTCGGACTCCTACGGGAGCCGGACTTCATCCCTGACTTCAACTGCAGGAAGACTTCATCCAAACTCCTACGGGAGCCAGACTTTATCCCCGACTTCAACTGCAGGAAGACTTCGTCCGGACTCCTACGGGAGCCGGACTTCATCCCCGACTTCAACTGCAGGAAGACTTCGTCCGGACTCCTACGGGAGCCGGACTTCATCTCCGACTCCGGCTGCAGGAAGACTTCATCCGAACTCCTACGGGAGCCAGACTTCATCCCCGACTTCAACTGCAGGAAGACTTCATCAGGACTCCTACGGGAGCCAGACTTCATCCTCGACTCCGGCTGCAGGAAGATTTTATCCGGACTCCTACGGGAGTCGAACTTCATCCCCGACTTCAACTGCAGGAAGACTTCATCCGGACTCCTACGGGAGTCGGACTTCATGTTGGGAAATGTGTCCCAAAAAGCCAATCATCAAGCTGTTGACGGTTGAGCAACCAAGTATTGTAATTGATTTGTTAATAAATAAAATATATTTGGTATCTTCATCATAAGCTTTCATCTTCTAATGAACTCCGTTGTTATGATGAAGTCCTTAGGACTATTTAGATTCAATAAAGAGAGGATTTATCGATTAGTCCTTAAAACAGCTCACGACCAAATGATAGGCTGTTAATAAGGACGACAGCTTCTATCGAGCATAGGTCGCTGTAGGCCATGTGGGTTGGTTGTCCTCTTAACCAAAGAGTGTGGAGACACTGGTATGGCATACAGGTGAGATATACTGGTACATCATCATTGAACGTGACCAACTCCAGAGTATTCTACTGTCGAGAATATCTTTGATGGGATATAGGTATAAGTGTCTCTTAGACCTGAGATCGCCTCAGTGACTTGCAAGCAACTCACTGTGCTTTGGTACTGGACTAACTAAATTTTTAATTCAGAGATGGAAGGCTTTTGGGCACAGTCAAGTACTTGCAAAGTCAGAGTGTGATCGAGATGGGATTGACCACTCCAAGAGTTGGAGAAGAATGAGTCGCTGTATTTCAATTTAGCAAAATCTTGGCCAGGGTAATCCATCAGATGGATTTGATATTTTGAAATACAATGTGGACAACCTGATCAGAGTTGACAGTTGAACTCTGGGGTGTCCTATAATCATTTTGGTCAAGGAGATGAATTATATGAAAACTATATCCGCATGGGTTCTAAGGATGTTGTTCCGACCTATCCGGTCGTCGGGTACCATTGCTAGATGGTCACTTTGATTGGTATAAAAATTTATTCCTGTGCTACCAGCTTAGGTTCGGACCTATGAGGTCACACACATTAGAGTTCATGATTCGATCGGATGGTTGATCAACGATTAAGAATCGTTCTAGGGTTAAATGATCAATACGATTGACATTTAACCCAATGCAAGTGTTGCAGGAGGATCGATTAGCAATTCGATTGCTAATTGGCTTAATTTGATTAAGGCAATGGGCTTGATTGGATTAAGTCTAATTAAATATAATTTAATTAGATTTGGTTTGGGCTTGATTGGATCAAGTCCAATTGGTTTATTGGATAAGCCAAGTGTAAGGAAAAACTAGTCCTAGTTCAACTAGGACTTGGGTCAATCTAATTTCTAATTTGATGAGAAAATTAAATTAGATTTAAATCTAATTTAATCTGATTAAATTAGGTTCTTAATTGGGTTAAGATCTATTTTAATTAGATTGATCTAATTTTGGTTTGATTTAGTTTGAGAAACCAAATTAAAACAAGTCATAAGATAGAATTCTAGTAAGACTAGGATTCCACCTTGCACCACATAAGCCTTCCCCATGCCCTCCCTCTCATTCAATGCCAATCTCCTCTTATTTTGTGCAACAAAATCCCTTTCCCAGGTCTCTCCCACGTTCACAAAAGGTCTTCTCTCTTCTTTCTTACATGGAAGATGGTTTGGATCAAATCAAAAAGGAATAAGTTTAGATTTCGAATTCTATGAGATAGAGTTTTAGAAATCCAAAATTCTTTCAATTTTGCACCGAATCTATCCATTTTTTTTTTTTGGAATTTTTGTGGCTTTTAGGGTATACATTATGTAGGAACCAGATCTAGGGTTTCAGGGTTAGATCTTGAAAAAGAGGGTTAGATTTTGAAACTTTTTCAAGATCATACAGCGGAAGACTAAAATAAATCAAAATTTATTTTCTAAGATCAGAAAATCCCTAGATCTAAGATCCTATTACATGATTATTACATGGCATTAAATCAAAAATTAAAATATATAAATATAGCATGAACTACATGTTGATCATATCAACATGTTTCTATACTACATCTAATGTATGTATTAAACAATAGATCAGATCTATTACCTTGCAAGTTAGATGTTCTAACCTTGCTGATCTGGGTTTGAGGATGATGTTGCAAGCCGCACACGCGTCCGGCCTCTAGGAGTCATCCACACGAGCCCACGAATCTCGATCAGAAGTCCTGCCTCAGGAAATCAGCACAGTATGCTAGTACTGCGCTGATCCTTCTTTGATCAGGTGCCTCCTTCTTCTTGATTTGGACTCTTCCAAAGATGAAAAGTAGAAGGAGAAGTTTCAGATTTGAGAAGCTCTCAAGAAACTCAAGATGGAAGGAGGAAAGATATGAAAATAAAAACCCTAGAAGAAGACCCTCTTCTTCTTCACGTTTTTCTCTCTAGATACCCAAACTTGCATCTTTTATATCTCCACGACCCAAAGGTATTTCTCTTTGATTTTTGGGTGACAGAAAGGTTTCTCAAATATATATCTCCTCCTAAAATTTTATGAAGAAACTCATCTTATATAGAGAGATATGATAGAGTCCTTGTCTAGGTCAAACACCTAGTCAAGGCTTATCCAAACATGGCAAGTTAAGGGATGCCCAACTCTTGAGGACCTCCTCCATATTTTCGTGAATGGATCACCAGAAAAGGGTTCACAATGTAAATCCTAAAGGCCATGAAAATTCCAAAAAAAATTTGGATAAATTCGGTGCAAAATTGAAAGAGTTTTGGATTTCTAAAACTCTATCTCATAGAATTCAAAATCCAAACTTATTCCTTTTAGATTTGATCCAAACCACCTTCCATGTAAGAAAGAAGAGAAGAGACCTTTTGTGAACGTAGGAGAAATCTGGGAGAGGGCTTTTGTCGCACAAAATAAGTGGAGGTTGGCGTTGAATAAGAGAGAGGGCATGGAGAAGGATTATGTGGCACAAGGTGGAATCCTAGTCCTACTAGGATTCTGTCTTATGACTTGTTTTAATTTGGTTTTTCAAACTAAATCAAATCAAAATTAGATCAACCCAATTAAAATAGGTCTTAACCCAATTAAGAACCTAATTTAATCAGATTAAATTAGATTTAAATCTGATTTAATTTTCTAATCAAATTAGAAATTAGATTGACCCAAGTCCTAGTTGAACTAGGACTAGTTTTTCCTTGCACTTGGCTTATCCAATAAACCAATTGGACTTGATCCAATCAAGCCCAAACTAAATCTAATTAAATTATATTTAATTAGACTTAATATCAGCCCATTGGCTTAATCAAATTAAGTCAATCAGCAATCGAATTGCTAATAGATCCTCCTGCAACACTTGCACTGGGTTAAATGTCAATCGTATTGATCATTTAACCCTAAAACGATTCTTAATCGTTGATCAACTATCTGATCGGATCATGAACTCTAATGTGTGTGACCTCATAGGTCCGAACCTAAGCCGGTATCATAGGAACAAATTTCTATACCAATCGAAGTGACCATCTAGCAATGGTACCCGACGACCGGATAGGTCGAATGTGTAGAACAACATCCTTAGAACCCATGCGGATATAGTTTTCATATAATTCATCCCCTTGACCAAAATGATCATGGGACACCCCAGAGCTCAACTGTCAACTCTGATCAGGTTGTCCACATTGTATTTCAAAATATCAAATCCATCTGATGGATTACCCTGGCCAAGGTTTTGCTAAATTGAAATACAGCGACTCATTCTTCTCCAACTCTTGGAGTGGTCAATCCCATCTCGATCACACTCTGACTTCGCAAGTACTTATCTGTGCCCAGAAGCCTTCCGTCCCTGAATTAGAAATTCAGTTAGTCCAGTACCAAAGCACAGTGAGTTGCTTGCAAGTCACTGAGGCGATCTCAGGTCTAAGGGACACTTATACCTATATCCCATCAGAGATATTCTCGACAGTAGAATACTCTGGAGTTGGTCACGTTCAATGATGATGTACCTTTACATCTCATCTGTATGCCATACCAGTGTCTCCACACTCTTTGGTTAAGAGGATAACCAACCCATATGGCCTACAGCGACCTATGCTCGATAGAAGCTGTCATCCTTATTAATAGCCTATCATTTGGTCGTGAACAGTTTTAAGGACTAATCGATAAATTCTCTCTTTATCGAACTTAAATAGTCCTAAGGACTTCATCATAACAACGGAGTTCATTAGAAGATGAAAGCTTATGATGAAAATGCCAAATATATTTTATTTATTAACAAATCAATTACAATATTTGGTTGCTCAACCATCAACAACTTGACGATTATTTTTTTGGGACACATTTTCCAACAACTCCCACTTGTCCTAAAGCCACTCAGCACAGTATCTAATACCCATCTTCGACTTGTGGTTGTCGAACTCCTTTATTGCCAGGGCTTTAGTGAAGGGGTCGGCTAGGTTCTCCTTTCCGTCGATCTTCTGAAGGTCGATGTCACCTCGATCCACTATCTCCCAGACCAGGTGGAAGCGGCGCAAGATGTGCTTCGTCTGCTGATGTGCTTTGGGTTCCTTCGCTTGAGCTATGGCACCAGTGCTGTCGCAGTAGAGCAGGACCGGACCATCGAGGGAGGGTGCTACTCCGAGCTCGTTGATGAATTTCCTCAGCCACACAGCTTCCTTCGCGGCATCTGATGCTGCGATATACTCCGCTTCACAAACAGAGTCTGCCATAGTATGCTGCTTGGAACTCTTCCAGCAGATGGCTCCACCATTCAGAGTAAAGATATAACCCGACACACTCCTACTGTCATCATGGTCAGATTGGAAGCTGGAGTCTGTGAACCCCACAAGTTTCAGATATGACTCACCATAAATCAACCATTGGTCCTTAGTATTTCTCAAATACTTAAGGATGGCTTTAACCACTTTCCAGTGGTTTTCTCCAGGATCAGATTGGTATCTACTCACTACTCCTAGTGAGTATGCCACATCTGATCTTGTACATGTCATGGCGTACATGATAGATCCCACGGTCGAAGCATATGGGACTCTACTCATACGCTCTCTCTCTTCAGGAGTTATCGGACAATCCTTCTTAGAGAGAGAAATTCCATGGCCTATCGGTAGATAGCCCTTCTTGAAATTCTCCATGCTGAACCTCTTCAGCACAGTGTCTATGTACATGGACTGGGATAACCCAAGCATCCTTTTAGATCTATCCCTATAGATCTTCATCCCTAGGATGTAGGATGCTTCACCCAAGTCCTTCATGGAGAACTGTGATGACAACCAAACTTTTATTCCCTGTAGTGCGGGGATGTCATTCCCGATTAAGAGAATGTCATCCACGTACAAGATAAGGAATACCACAACTGGACCATTTGCCCATTTATAGATGCAGGGCTCTTCTCCATTCTTAATGAAGCCATACGTTTTGATCACCTTATCAAAACGCATGTTCCAACTCTGAGAAGCTTGCTTCAATCCATAAATGGATCTCTGAAGCTTGCACACCTTGGACTCATCTGTGGATGTAAATCCCTCAGGTTGTATCATATACACCTCTTCGGTCAGCTCTCCATTCAGAAAAGCTGTCTTTACATCCATCTGCCAGATCTCATAATCTAGATGGGCAGCTATTGCAAGCATTATCCGAATAGATTTGAGCATTGCCACAGGGGAAAATGTCTCGTCATAGTCAATACCATAACGTTGACGATACCCCTTGGCAACTAGACGGGCTTTATAGGTCTCCAACTTTCCGTCTGCACCCCTCTTCCTTTTGAAGACCCATTTACGCCCAATGGGTTTAACCCCTTCAGGTGGGTCAACCAATGTCCATACATCATTGACCTTCATGGACTCCATTTCAGATTTCATGGCTTCAAGCCATTTCTCAAAATTAGGTCTCTGCATTACGTCCATATAGGTGATCAGATCCTCATTATTCTCATCAAGTTCGATGGGATCACCATCCCGGACCAAGAAACCGTAGTATCTGTCTGGTTGATGCGGTACTCTACCAGATCGCCTTAATGGTGCAGGTACATTGGGCTCCGAATATGATCTAATCATATCAGACTCAGGTTCAGCTATTGGTGTCGGTCCTTCTACCTGTTGAACTTCATCAAGTTCAATCTTAGAGGCAACGGTTCCTTCACCAAGAAACTCCTTTTCTAAAAGATTTCCTTAAGGCTGACGAACACCTTTTGTTCATCAGCATGGTAGAAAAAATATCCTTTTGTCTCTTTGGGGTACCCTATGAATGAGCATTTGTCAGACCTAGATCCAAGTTTGTCTGTGACTAATCGTTTGACATAGGCCGGGCACCCCCAGACCCTAAGGTGTGAAAGTGCTGGCTTACGTCCCGTCCATATCTCATATGGAGTCTTAATTACAGACTTACTTGGAACCCTATTTAATAGATAACAGGCTGATTCGAGTGCATATCCCCAGAAGGATATCGGCAAGCTAGCAAAACCCATCATGGATCGGACCATGTCTAACAGAGTCTGATTCCTCCTTTCAGACACACCATTATACTGTGATGTTCCTGGAGGAGTCCATTGGGAGAGAATCCCATTCTCTCCTAGATATGTGAGAAATTCACTAGAAAGGTATTCTCCTCCTCGATCAGATCGAAGAGTTTTAATACTCTTCCCAGTTTGTTTTTCTACTTCACTTCGGAATCGTTTGAACATTTCAAATGAATCCGACTTATGTTTCATCAGATAGACATATCCATATCGGGATAGGTCATCCGTGAAAGTTATGAAGTAGAAATATCCACCTCTAGCACTGGTGCTCATGGGTCCGCATACATCAGTATGTACTAGGCCCAAGAGCTCAGTAGCTCTCTCACCTTTTCCAGTAAAAGGTGACTTGGTCATTTTACCAAGAAGACAGGACTCACAGGTTGGAAGTGATTCACAATCACTAACTTCGAGGATTTCCTCTTGAGTCAACCTGTTTATTCTGTTCTTGTTTATATGACCTAGCCTATAGTGCCATAAGTAGATATCTGACATACTATCTAATCTAGGGTGCTTGCCAGTTGAATAGACTACATTAACAGGTTGTGATAACATATACACACCATTGTTCAAATGTCCACAAAAAATAGTAACACCATTCTCAATGATATTACAAATTTGTTTCTTTATTGAAATTTCATAATCATTTTTGGCCAGAAGGCCTACAGAAATGATATTTAAAAAGAAACTGGGACAGAAATGACAATCATTAAGAACAACGATATGGGATTCAAATACAAGTTTCAAGATTCCTAATGCTAGAACTGAAACTGGTCTTCTATCTCCAACGTTCAGGAACCTCTCGCCTTGCTCGAATCTCCTACTGACCTGCAACCCCTGCAACGAATTACAAATATGGTAAGGGCTACCGGTATCCAATACCCAGTCAGTTATATCACAAATAGAGAAATTGCAAGGAGTTATCATATAAATACCTTGCCCAGCAACAACTTGCTGCTTTCTCTGCCTGTTCGGGTCTAGGGAGGCAATGTACTGGGGACAGTTCCTCTTCTAGTGCCCCCGCTTCTTGCAAAAGAAGCATTCAGCTTGACTCTTATCGGGTTTGATCTTTTTGGTCTGAGACTTCACAGATGTCCCAGCCTGAACTTGCACCTTCTTCACTTTCTTCTTGTTCTTCTTCCCTTTCTCAAAGGGTCGAGAACCAGAAGATGAACCTCCCACTAAGTTCACCGACTCCTTATGGAGTTGGTGATCTTTCTCAAAGTTCTGAAGTAACCCCAATAATCCGTGGTAGTTTACTTTAGGCTTTGTCATTCTATAATGAGTGAGGAATGGGAGATAAGACTTGGGCAGCGAGTTCAGTATTGCATCTTTCCCAAGCTGCTCATGCAAGGAAAAGCCGAGCTTGGTCAATCATTCCATCAGCTCGATCATGTACAATACATGATCAGTGACAAAGGCACCATCCCGTATTTTGGCGTTGAAGATGGCACAACTAGTCTTGTGCCTCTCCACGTCATCGGGTGTGCCAAAGGCATCCTCCAACACTTGAAGCATGTCCTTTGGCTGAGCCATCTCGAATCTGCGACTGAACTCGTCGCTCATAGCAGCCAGCATGATACAGCGCACCATGGTCCGGTCACTGAGCCACTTCTGGTAAGTGTCTCTGATTGTTCCACGTGCATTGACAGCTGGCTCCTCAGGTGCAGGATCTATTATCACATATAGGATCCGTTCATGCTCCAGGACTATCTTCAACTTTTGGTACCAGCTACCGAAGTTGGGTCCCACCAACTTATCATTGTCCAACAATGATCGGAGCGATAGGGAAGTGGCCATATTTGCACAAAGGAGAATCATAACCTAATTAGTAATTGATTCATTAAACCTAAAGATTTGGACTTTAATCAAAAGGTTTCTCCCACTATTTTATTTGAATTGGTAGCCTGTACCTCCAACTCGAAGAATTACCCTAATTCCTTAGCGGGTACTAGAATCCACTTAGACTGCACACAAGCCCAACTTTAGTTGGTCAACCCATGTACATCTAAGGGTAGGTTCATAACCAATTGTTTCTCTAAATAATTTCTAGTAATTTTAATTTTGCCCCAGAAACCTAATCAGTAGGCTTTGGCCTCCACTGTAAGGATCCAGTTAGGTCCAACCATTAACATGATCATACTTGGTGTATCTAACCAACGAATGATTAAGCCCAACTTTGGTTGGCTCACCTAACCACCATTAGAGAGATACTTCCAAGTCGTCATATGATGAGTGATAATTCCATTAGTCAACAAGCACTAGGCCTTTGGGTCTGCAATGATTATTGAGTTCATGGACTCATTATCAAACACCTTAATGGGAGGCTATGACTCAGTTATCTCCATAACTTTGTCATTTTAAGGACCTAATAATTTTAGAGGATTTAAATAATATAGAGGATGAGGTCAGATGAACCAGCTTATCATGATCCTCCCACTGGCTTCACCAAGTCAGCTTAAGGGAGACCATTAAAAGGGCTGGTCTAGGAGCACCTAAATCAGTCACACTGATTTACCTAGCTGACATGGGTCAGCTCGAATAGTCAAGTGATCCGATCAAAACATAATTTCACCAAGAGGCCAGGTAAGTTCGATCAGTGGGAGGGTCTGCCAAAGCTTGCCTTAGACACCATCAGAAATGGCCAGGTAAGCGGGCTCCCAATTAAAAACCACCGATCTGGTTTATCTTAGACACCAACTGGTTTAATTAGTTTCGATTAGATCAACCTAACAGTTCGTGCTAGATCGCTTAGCCAAAAATCAAGTCCATTTGGTTCTCGTTAAAGACATGGACTTGACCAACTACAACTATTGTAATTGATCTAGAGAATCCTTGACCTAATCTAAGACAACAATTGATTAGATTTAGTCAATTCTCTAATTAAGTTCATCTTTAATCTAACCATAGGTCTAACCCAATTAATGGACCTAATTTTCACTAACCCATTAACCCAATGTGTTATGATTTGTGTCTTAGGTTCTTCAATTCACAATCCTAGAACCTAATCAAACAACTTCTTAATTCTTAATTAAGTTTTGGGCTGAGGGTTGGGTTTGGCTTTTCAAAAAATAATTTTTATATTTGTAAAATAATTTTACAATATGATTCTACCAACCATATTGCATGTTTGATTCATAATCAAGATGCAAGTGAAATAAACATGAAACTACTTTAGATCTAATCTAAACAGGTTCATGTAATTGAAATAATTTCAACTTTAAATAATTTCTTTGCATAAAAATTATTAACAAAGAGATCTTATTTCAGATTTAAACATCTTTTAAATCTAATAAATCATAAATTTAATCTAGATCATATCTAACAAATTTATGATTAAAGATAGATCTACACAAACTAGGATAACCTTTGCACTGTAAGGGGTAAACCTTACAGCAGGACAACCTTGCAGTTTGTGATTGATCTAAAATTTTAATTTTAGATTTAATAATCAGATTATAAATTAGATCTAATCTAAAAAAATAATCTAAGCATGTATAAATAATCATGTAATAAAGAACCTAGGCTCTGATACCAATTGTAGGAACCAGATCTAGGGTTTCAGGGTTAGATCTTGAAAAAGAGGGTTAGATCTTGAAACTTTTTCAAGATCATACAGCGGAAGACTAAAATAAATCAAAATTTATTTTCTAAGATCAGAAAATACCTAGATCTAAGATCCTATTACATGATTATTATATGTCATTAAATCAAAAATTAAAATATATAAATATAGCATGAACTACATGTTGATCATATCAACATGTTTCTATACTACATCTAATGTATGTATTAAACAATAGATCAGATCTATTACCTTGCAAGTTAGATGTTCTAACCTTGCTGATCTGGGCTTGAGGATGATGTTGCAAGCCGCACATGCGTCCGGCCTCTAGGAGTCGTCCACACGAGCCCACGAATCTCGATCAGAAGTCCTGCCTCAGAAAATCAGCACAGTATGCTAGTACTGCGCTGATCCTTCTTTGATGGTTGATCAGGTGCCTCCTTCTTCTTGATTTGGACTCTTCCAAAGATGAAAAGTAGAAGGAGAAGTTTCAGATCTGAGACACTCTCAGGAAACTCAAGATGGAAGGAGGAAAGATATGAAAATAAAAACCCTAGAAGAAGACCCTCTTCTTCTTCACGTTTTTCTCTCTAGACACCCAAACTTGTATCTTTTATATCTCCACGACCCAAAGGTATTTCTCTCTAATTTTTGGATGGAAAAAAGGTCTCTCAAATATATATCTCCCCCTAAAATTTTATGAAGAAACTCTTCTTATATAGAGAGATATGATAGAGTCCTTGTCTAGGTCAAACACCTAGTCAAGGCTTATCCAAACATGGCAAGTTAAGGGACGCCCAACTCTTGAGCACCTCCTCCATATTTTCGTGAATGGATCACCAGCAAAGGGTTCACAATGTAAACCCTAAAGGCCGCAAAAATTCTAAAAAAAATTTGGATAAATTTGGTGCAAAATTGAAAGAGTTTTGGATTTCTAAAACTCTATCTCATAGAATTCAAAATCCAAACTTATTCCTTTTAGATTTGATCCAAACCACCTTCCATGTAAGAAAGAAGAGAAGAGACCTTTTGTGAACGTGGGAGAAATTTGGGAGAGGGCTTTTGTCGCACAAAATAAGTGGAGATTGGCGTTGAATAAGAGAGAGGGCGTGGGGAAGGATTATGTGGCGCAAGGTGGAATCCTAGTCCTACTAGGATTCTGTCTTATGACTTGTTTTAATTTGGTTTCCCAAACCAAATCAAATCAAAATTAGATAAACCCAATTAAAATAGGTCTTAACCCAATTAAGAACCTAATTTAATCATATTAAATTAGATTTAAATCTGATTTAATTTTCTAATCAAATTAGAAATTAGATTGACCCAAGTCCTAGTTGAACTAGGACTAGTTTTTTCTTGCACTTGGCTTATCCAATAAACCAATTGGACTTGATCCAATCAAACCCCAACTAAATCTAATTAAATCATATTTAATTAGACTTAATCTCAGCTCATTGGTTTAATCAAATTAAGCCAATCAGCAATCGAATTGCTAATAGATCCTCCTGCAACACTTGCACTGGGTTAAATGTCAATCGTATTGATCATTTAACCCTAGAACGATTCTTAATCGTTGATCAACCATCTGATCGGATCATGAACTCTAATGTGTGTGACCTCATAGGTTCGAACCTAAGCCGGTAGCATAGGAACAAATTTTTATACCAATCGAAGTGACCATCTAGCAATGGTACCCGATGATCGGATAGGTCGAATGTGTAGAACAACATCCTTAGAACCCATGCGGATATAGTTTTCATATAATTCATCCCTTTGACCAAAATGATCATAGGACACCCCAGAGCTCAACTTTCAACTCTGATCAGGTTGTCCACATTGTATTTCAAAATATCAAATCCATCTGATGGATTACCCTGGCCAAGGTTTTGCTAAATTGAAATACAGCGACTCATTCTTCTCCAACTCTTGGAGTGGTCAATCCCATCTCGATCACACTCTGACTTCGCAAGTACTTGACTGTGCCTAGAAGCCTTCTGTCCCTGAATTAGAAATTCAGTTAGTCCAGTACCAAAGCACAGTGAGTTGCTTGCAAGTCACTGAGGCGATCTCAGGTCTAAGGGACACTTATACCTATATCCCATCAGAGATATTCTCGACAGTAGAATACTCTGGAGTTGGTCACGTTTAATGATGATGTACCCTTACATCTCACCTGTATGCCATACCAGTGTCTCCACACTCTTTGGTTAAGAGGACAACCAACCCATATGGCCTACAGCGACCTATCCTCGATAGAAGCTGTCGTCCTTATTAACAGCCTATCATTTGGTCGTGAACAGTTTTAAGGACTAATCGATAAATCCTCTCTTTATCAAACTTAAATAGTCCTAAGGACTTCATCATAACAACGGAGTTCATTAGAAGATGAAAGCTTATGATGAAAATGCCAAATATATTTTATTTATTAACAAATCAATTACAATATTTGGTTGCTCAACCGTCAACAACTTGACGATTGGCTTTTTGGGACACATTTTTCAACAACTCCCACTTGTCCTAAAGCCACTCGGCACAGTATCTAATACCCATCTTCGACTTGTGGTTGTCGAACTCCTTTATTGCCAGGGCTTTAGTGAAGGGGTCGGCTAGGTTCTCCTTTCCGTCGATCTTCTAAAGGTCGACGTCACCTCGATCCACTATCTCTCGGACCAGGTGGAAGCGGCGTAAGATGTGCTTCGTCCGCTGATGTGCTTTGGGTTCCTTCGCTTGAGCTATGGCACCAGTGCTGTCATAGTAGAGCAGGACCGGACCATCGAGGGAGGGTGCTACTCCGAGCTTGTTGATGAATTTTCTTAGCCACACAGCTTCCTTCGTGGCATCTGATGCTGCGATATACTCCGCTTCACAAACAGAGTCTGCCACAGTATGCTGCTTGAAACTCTTCCAGCAGATGGCTCCACCATTCAGAGTAAAGATATAACTCGACACACTCCTGCTGTCATCATGGTCAGATTGGAAGCTGGAGTCTGTGAACCCCACAAGTTTCAGATCTGACTCACCATAAATCAACCATTGATCCTTAGTATTTCTCAAATACTTAAGGATGGCTTTAACCACTTTCCAGTGGTTTTCTCCAGGATCAGATTGGTATCTACTCACTACTCCTAGTGAGTATGCCACATCTGGTCTTGCACATGTCATGGCGTACATGATAGATCCCACGGTCGAAGCATATGGGACTCTACTCATACGCTCTCTCTCTTCAGGAGTTGTCGGACAATCCTTCTTAGAGAGAGAAATTTCATGGCCTATCGGTAGATAGCCCTTCTTGGAATTCTCCATGCTGAACCTCTTTAGCACAGTGTCTATGTACATGGACTGGGATAACCCAAGCATCCTTTTAGATTTATCCCTATAGATCTTCATCCCTAGGATGTAGGATGCTTCACCCAAGTCCTTCATGGAGAACTGTGATGACAACCAAACTTTTATTCCCTGTAGTGTGGGGATGTCATTTCTGATTAAGAGAATGTCATCCACGTACAAGATAAGGAATACCACAACTGGACCATTTGTCCATTTATAGATGCAGGGCTCTTCTCCATTCTTAATGAAGCTATACATTTTGATCTCCTTATCAAAACGCATGTTCCAACTTCGAAAAGCTTGCTTCAATCCATAAATGGATCTCTGAAGCTTGCACACCTTGGACTCATCTGTGGATGTAAACCCCTCAGGTTGTATCATATACACCTCTTCGATCAACTCTCCATTTAGAAAAGCTGTCTTTACATCCATCTGCCAATCTAATTTATAATCTGATTATTAAATCTAAAATTAAAATTTTAGATCAATCACAAACTGCAAGGTTGTCCTGCTGTAAGGTTTACCCCTTACAGTGCAAAGGTTGTCCTAGTTTGTGTAGATCTATCTTTAATCATAAATTTGTTAGATATGATCTAGATTAAATTTACAATTTATTAGATTTAAAAGATGTTTAAATCTGAAATAAAATCTCTTTGTTAATAATTTTTGTGCAAAAAAATTGTTTAAAGTTGAAATTGTTTCAATTACATGAACCTGTTTAGATTAGATCTAAAGTAGTTTCATGTTTATTTCACTTGTATCTTGATTATGAATCAAACATGCAATATGGTTGGTAGAATCATATTATAAAATTATTTTACAAATATAAAAATTATTTTTTGAAAAGTCGAACCCAACCCTCAGCCCAAAACTTAATTAAGAATTAAGTTGTTTGATTAGGTTCTAGGATTGTGAATTGAAGAACCTAAGACACAAACCATAACACATTGGGTTAATGGGTTCATGGGAATTAGGTCCATTAATTGGGTTAGACCTATGGTTAGATTGAAGATTGACTTAATTAGAGAATTGACTAAATCTAATCAATTGTTGTCTTAGATTAGGTCAAGGATTCTCTAGATCAATTACAATAGTTGTAGTTGGTCAAGTCCATGTCTTTAACGAGAACCAAATGGACTTGATTCTTCACTAAGCAGTCTAGCACGAACTGTTAGGTTGATCTAATCAAAACTAATTAAACCAGTTGGTGTCTAAGGTAAACCAGACCGGTGGTTTTTAATTGGGAGCCCGCTTACCTGGCCATTTCTGATGGTGTCTAAGGCAAGCTTTGGCAGACCCTCCCATTGATCAAACTTACCTGGCCTCTTGGTGAAATTATGTTTTGATCGGATCACTTGACTATTCGAGTTGACCCATGTCAGCTAGGTAAATCAGTGTGACTGATTTAGGTGCTCCTAGACCAGCCCTTTTAATGGTCTCCCTTAAGCTGACTTGGTGAAGCCAGTGGGAGGATCATGATAAGTTGGATCATCTGACCTCATCCTCTATATTATTTAAATCCTCTAAAATTATTAGGTCCTTAAAATGATAAAGTTATAGGGATAACTGAGTCATAGCCTCCCATTAAGGTGTTTGATAATGAGTCCATTAACTCAATAATCATTGCAGACCCAAAGGCCTGGTGCTTGTTGACTAATGGAATTATCACTCATCATATGACGACTTGGAAGTGTCTCTCTAATGGTGGTTAGGTGAGCCAACCAAAGTTGGACTTAATCATTCGTTGGTTAGATATATACCAAGTATGATCATGTTAATGGTTGGACCTAACCGAATCCTTACAGTGGAGGCCAAAGCCTACTGATTAGGTTTCTGGGGCAAAATTAAAATTACTAGAAATTGTTTAGAGAAATAATTGGTTATGAACCTACCCTTAGATGTACATGGGTTGGCCAACCAAAGTTGGGCTTGTGTGCAGTCTAAGTGGATTCTAGTACCCACTAAGGAATTAGGGTAATTCCTCGAATTGAAGGTAGAAGCTACCAATTCGAATAAAATAGTGGGAGAAACCTTTTGATTAAAGTCCAAATCTTTAGGTTTAATGAATCAATTACTAATTAGGTTATGGTTCTCCTTTGTGTAAATATGGCCACTTTCCTATCGCTCCGATCATTGTTGGACAATGATAAGTTGGTGGGATCTAACTTCGATATCTGGTACCGAAAGTTGAAGATGGTCCTGGAGCATGAACGGATCCTATATGTGATAATGGATCCTGCACCTGAGGAGCCAACTGTCAATACATGTGGAACAGTCAGAGACACTTACCAGAAGTGGCTCAGTGATCGGACTATGATGCGTTGTATCATGCTGGCTGCCATGAGCGACGAGTTCAGTCATGGATTCGAGACGGCTCAGCCAAAGGACATGCTTCAAGTGTTGGAGGATGCCTTTGGCACACCCGATGACATGGAGAGGCACAAGACTAGTTGTGCCATCTTCAACGCCAAAATGCAGGATGGTGCCTCTGCCACTGATCATGTATTATGCATGATCGAGCTGATGGAACGATTGAGCAAGCTCGGCTTTCCCTTGCATGAGCAGCTTGAAAAAGATGCAATACTGAACTCGCTGCCCAAGTCTTATCTCCCATTCCTCACTCATTATAGAATGACAAAGCCTGAAGAGAACTACCACGGGTTACTGGAGTTGCTTCAGAACTTTGAGAAGGATCACCAACTTCACAAGGAGTCGGTGAACTTAGTGGGAGGTTCGTCTTCTGGTTCTCAATCTTTTAAGAAAGGAAAGAAGAATAAGAAGAAGAAAGTCAAGAAGGTGCAAGTTCAGGCTGGGACATCTGTGCAGAGCCAGACCAAAAAGATCAAGCCTGATAAGAGTCTATTCTACTGGCAAGCATCCTAGATTAGATAGTGTGTCAGATATCTACTTATGACACTGTAGGCTAGGTCATATAAACAAGAACAGAATAAATAGGTTGACTCAAGAGGGAATCCTCGAAGTCAGTGATTGTGAATCACTTCCAACCTGTGAGTCCTGTCTTCTTGGTAAAATGATCAAGTCATCTTTTACTGAAAAAGGTGAAAGAGCTACTGAGCTCTTGGGCCTAGTACATACTGATGTATGCGGGCCCATGAACACCAATGCTAGAAGTAGATATTTCTACTTCATAACTTTCACAGATGACCTATCCCGATATGGATATGTCTATCTAATGAAACATAAGTCGGATTCATTTGAAATGTTCAAACGATTCCGAAGTGAAGTAGAAAAACAAACTAGGAAGAGTATTAAAACTCTTCGATCTGATCGAGGAGGAGAATACCTTTCTAGTGAATTTTTCACATATTTAGGAGAGAATGGGATTCTCTCCCAATGGACTCCTCCAGGAACACCACAGCATAACGGTGTGTCTGAAAGAAGGAATCGGACTCTGTTAGACATGGTCCGATCCATGATGGATTTTGCTAGCTTGCCGATATCCTTCTGGGGATATGCACTCGAATCGGCCTGTTATCTGTTAAATAGGGTTCCATGTAAGTCTGTAATTAAGACTCCATATGAGATATGGACAGGGCGTAAGCCAGCACTTTCACACCTTAGGGTCTGGGGGTGTCCGGCCTACGTCAAACGATTAGTCACAGATAAACTTGGACCTAGGTCTGACAAATGCTCATTCATAGGGTACCCCAAAGAGACAAAAGGATATTTTTTCTACTATGCTGATGAACAAAAGGTGTTCGTCAGCCTTAAGGTAATCTTTTTAGAAAAGGAGTTCCTTAATGAAGGAACCATTGCCTCTAAGGTTGAACTTGATGAAGTTCAACAGGTAGAAGGACCGACACCAATAGCTGAACCTGAGTCGGATATGATTAGATCAGATCTGAAGCCCAATATACCTGCACCATTAAGGTGATCCGGTAGAGTACCGCATCAGTCGGACAGATACTATGATTTCTTGGTCCGAGACGGTGATTCCATCAAACTTGATGAGAATAATGAGGATCCGATCACCTATATGGATGCATTACAGAGACTTGATTCTGAGAAATGGCTTGAATCCATGAAATCCGAAATGGAGTCCATGAAGGTCAACGATGTATGGACATTGGTTGACCCACCTGAAGGGGTTAAACCCATTGGGTATAAATGGATCTTCAAAAGGAAGAGGGGCGCAGACGGAAAGGTGGAGACCTATAAAGCCCGTCTGGTCGCCAAAGGGTGTCGTCAACGTTATGGTATTGACTATGACGAGACATTTTCTCTTGTGGCAATGCTCAAATCCATTCGAATAATGCTTGCAATAGCTGCCCATCTGGATTATGAGATCTGGCAGATGGATGTAAAGATAGCTTTCCTGAATGGAGAGCTGACCGAAGAGGTGTATATGATACAACCTGAGGGGTTTACATCCACAGATGAGTCCAAGGTGTGCAAGCTTCAGAGATCCATTTATGGATTGAAGCAAGCTTCTTAGAGTTGGAATATGCGTTTTGATAAGGTGATCAAAACGTATGGCTTCATTAAGAATGGAGAAGAGCCCTGCATCTATAAATGGGCAAATGGTCCAGTTGTGGTATTCCTTGTCTTGTACGTGGATGACATTCTCTTAATCGAGAATGACATCCCCGCACTATAGGGAATAAAAGTTTGGTTGTCATCACAGTTCTCCATGAAGGACTTGGGTGAAGCATCCTACATCCTAGAGATGAAGATCTATAGGGATAGATCTAAAAGGATGCTTGGGTTATCCCAGTCCATGTACATAGACACTGTGCTGAAGAGGTTCAGCATGGAGAATTTCAAGAAGGGCTATCTACCGATAGGCCATGGAATTTCTCTCTCTAAGAAGGATTGTCCGACAACTCCTGAAGAGAGAGAGCGTATGAGTAGAGTCTCATATGCTTCAGCCGTGGGATCTATCATGTACGCCATGACATGTACAAGATCAGATGTGGCATACTCACTAGGAGTAGTGAATAGATACCAATCTGATCCTGGAGAAAATCACTGGAAAGTGGTTAAAGCCATCCTTAAGTATTTGAGAAATACTAAGGACCAATGGTTGGTTTATGGCGAGTCAGATCTGAAACTTATGGGGTTCACAGACTCTAGCTTCCAATCTGACCATGATGACAGCAGGAGCATGTCGGGTTATATCTTTACTCTGAATGGTGGAGCCATCTGCTGGAAGAGTTTCAAGCAACATACTGTAACAGACTCTGTTTGTGAAGTGGAGTACATCGCAGCATCGGATGCCGCGAAGGAAGCTGTTGAAAGGTTTTAATTCAACGGCAGAAGCATGGATTTCAAAGCAATTATTATGAAATCATAAAAATAAAATCTAACTCCAAGATCACCTTATCAGAAATTAAACCATATAATTTGCATTAATATCAAATAAAAGATATAGAAACATACCTCTTATCGCTAAACCCTGATTTGTGCTTAGTTGCCGGCAGCAATCTGTTTGAGTTTCCACCAGGTGCCCACGTGTTCACCCTCCAACATTGATCCACACGGGGACTCGATCAACCCTCTAGAACTTATTAAAAAATACTCTGCAATTAAATTCTGATTTATCAGAATTTAAATGTAATTTGGGCAGAACCTCCTTTCTTGGCTTTGCTGTCACACTGTTGGACCTTTTCTTCCCTTTCTTTCTTGCTCCTTGTCTCCTTAATTTTTATTCTAATTCTCTAAGCCTTTTGAAAGATTTTTTGTCCTTTATCAAGACCTTATCTAGGCTAGAGAGAAAGAATAAAGAAAATTGGACAAGCAGAGCCTCTTGTAAGAAAGAAAGAAGATTTTTGAATCACTCAGACTCCTCGGCGTGCACCCCTATTTATATTGCACGTAAAGGTGCAATCCAAAACATCTCATGCCCTCTTACAATTTATCTCATGCCTCTTGTCTATTTCTCATGCCCCATAAGTTAAGAAATGCCATGTGTACATCAAAGTTGGGTTGAAGAGATGCCTTATTTCAGAAAGACTCTTCGATCTTAACTTACGGTGTTCAGATGAGAAGTCACGAAGCTTCTCTTATTGGTGCCATCAACCCATGCCTTTGGATCTGGAAGGAAGCCCATCCAATGGCCAAGATAGATGGTGCCAACTTGAAGAATGGCGCAAGAGATTAAGGGGCATGGATAATTTAAAACTTATCTCCCCATTTGAAATTTCAAAGGGGTGCTTCCAAGAGGTGGCGCATGGATTTAATCCTTATCTCTTCTCTTATTCTTCTACGATGAGTTTAATACTCAGAAGGACTCTTAGGCACCTCCTAAGACATCTGAAAAAACATTCGTAGAATAAAAGTTACGGAGAAAAATAGGATAGACCAAGTTAAGGGGCATCATCTCTTATTCATGCGCCATGTGACACATGCGCATGGATTTAAATTCTTACCACTTCTCCTAATTTTTCTATGAAGAGTTTAATACTCAGAAGGACTCTTAGGTGCCTCCTAAGTCATCTGAAAATCATTCATAGAATAAAAGTCACGGAGAAAAAATAGGAAAGGCCTTAT